>NC_083643.1:3878658-3886158 GCF_963576545.1 Limanda limanda | reverse complement strand
AAGATGAGAAAAAAGTTTGTAAAAAAACACTAATGCAATGCCAGAGATATAAATAGTTAGCCAAACAATTGGAATCGGCTGTAAACATATTTTACAATTGATGGATAAATGAATGGAAATAGGCTAGATGAACAGATGAACAATCCTCAATAAGCATGCTAATATATTTTCCCCAGTAATATCATTGAAACTTACCTGACTAGTCCTTCACTCTACAGCAGGCCTCAATAGCCCTGCTGTAGAGTGAAGGATGCTGGGAGTTATCTGTGCATGTGATGGAAGAATGCACAGTGGAGGGTTGAAACTCAACGTTCCATCCATCTTTAAAATAGAGTTTTGAATGATGTTTTTATTGCTCAGTGTTTAATTTTCATAGTTTTTTCTTTTTTCAAAATTCCCAAAATTCCCAAGCTTAACATCCTATGGAAAGTTTCCGGAAATTTACCAGAAACTTTCTGCCCCTTTGCAACCCTATCCATTACCCATGATGCCATGTGGCTGGTAGAGATATTTAGTCTGATATTTGATCTGAGACAAACTGGTCTTTGTACCTGAGGTGGAGATGTGAGCTGAGGGTCCCATGTGACTGGAGGGCGTCACCCTGCAGGAGCGCTTCTCCATTTTCATCTCCCTGCTGAGGACACACACACACACATAATAAGTGTCCTTTAACAACCACCAGGGGGAGACACTGTCCACTCTTCAGCTTCAGCTGCTTGTCTGTAAACATCTGCAAATGGAAAAACCTACGGTGGCTGAGAGAGCTCAAAACACTGCGAGTTATGAAAACACGTGTCACCTAGGAAAACAACTTTTACGACACACACGCTGCGAAAAGTCACAACAGTTTGTGTAGTCTGCTGCTCGTCGGTGGTGATGCAATGCAACTTTTTCTCAGTTCCCCTGGAAACGTTTCAGATTTCGCAATTTCTGTATTTGCATGTGTTGTGACTTTTTGCAGCACATGTGTGAGTCGTCCAATTGATGAAGTTGTTTTCTCAACTTTTACGTGTTTTTATCTGTTTCCATGTGTGTTTTCTTGATTTGCAGAGTGTCGAGATCTGCCACTGTAAAAACCCCTGCAGGAACTTTCCACTTTCACACACACACACACAGACACACACACACACACACACACACACACAGACACACACACACACACACACACACACACACAGAGCTGCCTATTGGAAACCTGTTGATGGTGGGAATGGAAACAAGATCAAGAGATAGTTCTGGTTCACATGTGAGGTGTGTGTGTGTCTGTCTGTGTGTGTGTGTGTGTGTGTGTGTGTGTGTGTGTGTGTGCGTGCGTGTGTGTGAGTGTGTAATTAGGAGAGACGGAGCGTGGAGACACTTCGACGCCTGCACGTCTGTGTTTTTGTGTTGTGCATGTAGTTGTGTTGGTTATCTCCTGGTCAGAACACGTTATCTCTCCTGTCCACTTCCAGCTGGTTAACCATTGACACTGAACCTTCACTGCTCCGTGTCTAATGTGGAAATCAGCAGCCGATCAGTGCGTCTGTTAATCGTTAATAAGACACAACGTCTGCCAACTTCCCCGACACACACAACTTCTCTGTGAGAGGAGCTGATATCAATATCCACACTGAACTAAAGAGACTAGAGAGACTTATATGCATGTGTAATTGTTTGATTGTTAAGTGCAGAAAAACTATGCAAATTATTTATTTTCCTGCTCTGCTGATTTTCTCCAGATGTTTCAGAGGTTTCAGAGAACGTGAGAATGTGAGAGGACGTGTGATGATCCAGTCCTGGAGAGAGAAACTCTAACGTCTCACAGGATGACGCTTCACTTCCAGGTCAAACCCAGAACTGATTCCTTCTCAGTAGAGTTTGAATCCAGGGAAAATAAACTCTGAATATAGTGATCGAAGAAAAAGTTGTGTGACTGGTTTTGGTCTTGAACTTCCAGGAAAATATTTGTATTCGAGGAACACTCTCTACCTTTGAAAGCAATAAATAATCTTTCGTTGAATAAATGAATCATTGTGGTGTCAAAGAGACGCCCTCAGCCTCTAAATCAAATCACAACAGATTCAAGGAAACGTGTTTGTTTGGTATGAAAATGTAATTTAAAAATTCCTGATCATGACTCTGATCACTTGTGGTTCAGTCCCACTGGTTAAAGGGACTCTTACCTTTGTTGCATTTGAGAATCACAGCACATTCAAATCATCCCGCCTTCCTCCAATGCCCCACCCCCTCGTTCCCATCCGCGGTGTTTTTTTGAAGAAACTTTATTTACAAGCAGACTTACAATACTGCCTCCGCACACGCACGTGAGTTTTTGTTTACCAAAGCAATGGATTCGGATTCAGAAGCAACGGAAAACCTGCATGTCCATGCAGCAAACAGACAGGTCTGTCGGCCAATAAGGTCCTTCGGCCCGAAGAATTTTATTGGTTGAAGTTTTCACTAAATATTATGAGAGTGAAATAATTGTTTGTTTTTACTCCTGGTGGGTCTGTCTTGCATTTTAGAGTGTCATTACCTTATTAATACCAATTTAACCTTATCCACAAAAAGTGTAAAAATGCAACAAAGGTAAGACTCCCTTTAAAGGAAGAAAGGTTGAATAGAAGTGTAATTATAACTTTTGTGTGTTTTACTCCACTGACTTTTGAAGCTCCAGCTGCGTCTTGAGTTTCTTCTTGGCTCCCTGGGTCAAGTCGTACCTGTTCAGATCCTCCTCTGTCAGCGCCAAGAACTGAGGGTCACACAGGGAAACCCCATCAGGACGAGAAGGAGCAGGAAAACAAGAGAAACTCAAAGACGTCAAACGTGTAAAGAAACGACAGAAGGTGAGGCCGGCCCACCTCCTCCATGGTGAGCTGCTTGAACACGGGGTAGTACTTGTGGAGCCGCAGCTTGCGGAGCCAGTCCAGGATTCCGTTCTGCTCGGCGCCGCCGGGCTGAGGCGGCGGCGGCTGGGCGTGGGACAGGGAGCGGGACGGCGAGTATGGAAGGGACTGGGAATGTGAGAGGGACGCCGGCTGAGTGCAGGTTTGGGGGAGGAGGTGGTGTTGGGAGTGTTGAGGGAAGGAGTGCGACTGACTGTGTTGGGGGGAGTTATCGCCGCCGCCGCCGCCGCACGCCATGGAGCGCTGGCAGGGCAGCGGCGGCAGAGCGGGAGAGAGGGAGGACAGCTGGGAGGGGTGCTGGGGAGGCGGGAGGGAGGGAGGGAGAGGAGGAGGCAGGGAGGAGAGGTGAGGAGCGGAGCGGGTGAGGACGGAGCTGTGGCTGCTGACCACCGGCTGGACGCTCGCCACGCGGTACACCGCCCTGAGAGAGAGAGAGAGAGAGAGAGGAGAGAGAGGAGAGACGGTTAGACGGGACACGGAGAGAGGAGAGAGGAGAGAGGAGAGATGAGAGATGAGAGGAGGCAGGAGAGATGAGAGAGGTGAGATGAGAGGAGAGAGGGGAAAAGAGGAGGCAGGTGATGAAGAGGAGGCAGGTGATGAAGAGGAGGAGAGGAGAGAGAGGAGAGAGTAGAGAGGAGAGAGGAAGAGTCTCACCTGTTCGCTCCTCGGTACTGAAGAGCACAGCCCAGATCTGTGAGGAGAACCAGAGACCTTCATCATCATCATCATCATCATCATCATCATCATCATCATCATCATCATCATCATCATCATCATCATCATCATCATCATCATCATCATCATCATCATCATCATCATCATCATCATCATCATCATCATCTTCATCATCAAAATTAATAACAGCTGAACTATACGTTAAAGTGAGAAAAGGAAATCCGCCCGTTTGTCCTTGAATCTGTTTAGTACTTTTTGCAAAATCTAGAAAAACTAGAGGTTCCCATATATCAGAGCAAAGGTCAGAGGTCAAAGGTCACACACACAAAGAGGAAGGAACATGTACAAAAAGTACAAGTACACACAGAACCACACTGTACTGCCGGCTATAAATACTCTCCAAGGATGAAGTCACACTCGTAGAATCAAGAGCACAGACAAGACACACACACACAGACACACACACACACACACACACACACGGACACACACACACAGACACACACACACACGGACACACACACACAGACACACACACACGGACACACACACACACACAGACACACACCAACATGAGGTCACCACACTCTGGGCTTCCCAACACAAACATGCCACGCTGAATTCCCGCACCGGACTGAAATAGACCCGTCCGCTCCCTGCAACACACAAACTGAAGCTCCTGCCTGTGGTCTCACCTCTCTCACCCCTTCACTCTCTCACCAGCCAGGACTCAGACTCACACCCCCCCCCTTCATTCCCTCACCCCTCTCTCTCTCATCACCCTCCTCAGATCCCAGACATGGAATCTTTCATCTCTCCCTGTCCCCTCTGAGCGCCTTCCCTCCCTGCTTCTAAGAATAGGGATCTCCTGTTTTTAATGCCCTCGATAAAGTCTTCCCGGCTTTACAGACTCTGCCGCCTCACGCTCGTGGCCTCAGCGGCCGTTCGCTAACTAGAGGATGGAAGGTTCGATTCCCGATTCTCCGGTCTGAAGGTTGAAAGGTCGCGGACAAGACACTGAACCCTGAGTTGACCCTGATGTGACTTGTAGTGTAAAACACTTTGAGTCATTAAGGGGACATGCACAAGCACACTCATAAAATTGTAGGGAAATTTAACCTCTGCTTTTAACCCATCTGGTGCAGGACACACAGAGCAGTGAGCAGCCATGTACGGCGCCCGGGGAGCAGATGTTGGGGGAGTAAGGTGCCTTGCTCAGGGGCACTAGAGAGGGTAGGGAGAATCCTCTTGGATTTTTGGACAGATCAATCCAGGTTCGTCTTTTTGTTGTTTCTCCGTGGAGTCGAGCCAGAGTCGAACCAGAGACCTTTTCTGCCCATAGTCCAAGTTTCTGCCACTAGTCCACCGCCTCTCCTAAAAGTATGTTCCCATACCGGGAGTTGAACCCGGGCCGCCTGGGTGAAAACCAGGAATCCTAACCGCTAGACCATATGGGATTCAAACTGATGGTTTCAAACTGCAATCTACTGATTAAACTAAAGACTTTGTATCCTGTTATCATCACCGACATGAGTAGTCAAGTACAGGCTTCACCTGTACTTGACTCTGACTGGTTTGAACGCTACATCCATCCCAAAATGGCCGAACTGACACTTGTACCATCATTATGATATTACTGGCAATCCTGTGAGTTGCATCAAAGCTGATCTCAACTTCCACCTTTCAATTGGTCCAAAATTCTGAACTATCTAAAAAAGTGTTTTCACAGAGCAAGCGATCTGAACAACAGATCGATATTTCATTTTTCAAGAAGCAGAAATAGAATCCAGATAAAAGGATTCATTCATGGAATATATAAAAAACATTAAAGACGTACTGGAGCTGGAGGTGAACGGGCAGGTCGGGGTCACGGGAGCCGTGGGAGGGGAGGCAGGTGAAGGGGGGGAGGAGGAGGAAGAGAGGGAGGAAGGACACTTGGGTGAGAGAGGCCTGGTGGAGGTGAAGAACAGCTGGACGCTGTGGTGCTGGAGGACGTGGCCGGGCAGCGCTGTCAGACACCTGGGTGTGGAGAGAGAGAGAGAGAGAGAGAGAGAGAGAGAGAGAGAGAGAGAGAGAGAGAGAGAGAGAGAGAGAGAGAGAGAGAGAGAGAGAGAGAGAGAGAGAGGCCACAAAAGACACATAGCTTTAAAAACTACAGGGAGAGAGAATGTGAAGCTGCATCGTGGATGTTATTTAAAATCTGAACTGTGGAAGGTGTTTGCAGTTGTAACTTCTAACATCGTAGCTCCGCCTCTTTGCATTCCTACGTTTGCTCATTAGCAGTTCACCCAAAACAAAGCTGTGTGTGTGTACATTTCACCCAGAACAAAAAGTATGAAGGGGCCATTGTTCATCAAAAAGACAGATTCAGATTCAGCTCCAACACATGAGAGAAACATCTATTTTCTATGAGATGCAATAAACAGGTAAAGTTCTGACCTGGGATCCGGCTCAGTGAACTGGAGGAGGAGCTTCTCCACTCCTTCATCAGGAAACGCCTCAGACAGCTTCAAGAGAATAAACACATTTAATGATAAACTAAACACAAAAACAACAACAACTCAGGATATTACAAATTACGTTTGTTTGTTATGTCTTATTACCATAATTACATCAGGGAACAAATTACTTATTTATTCGTTCATTCATAGAATGAGCTGTAAATAGACATTTCAATCTGTAGAATAAATAATAGGGAAGACTTTGTAAAACTAAATTATACAAGTAGCTAAAGTTCTCTATCAATTGTGAGTCCAGGGTCCTGACCTGGGACAACAGCTCCGTCACCTCCTGATGGGATCGCACAACGGACAACACAAAACCATCTGACCAGCTCACCTGCAGGAGGAGAGAGGAGAGAGGAGAGAGGAGGGGAGGAGAGAGGAGAGAGGAGAGAGGAGGGGAGGAGAGGAGAGAGGAGAGAGGAGAGAGGAGAGAGGAGAGAGGAGAGAGGAGAGAGGAGAGAGGAGAGAGGAGAGAGGAGAGAGGAGAGAGGAGAGAGGAGAGAGGAGAGAGGAGGGAGGAGAGAGGAGGGGAGGAGAGAGGAGGGGAGGAGAGAGTAGAGAGGAGAGAGGAGGGGAGGAGAGAGTAGAGAGGAGAGAGAAGAGAGGAGAGAGGAGAGAGGAGAGAAGAGAGAGTAGGGAGGAGAGAGGAGAGAGGACAGAGGACAGAGGACAGAGGACAGAGGACAGAGGACAGAGGACAGAGGAGACAGGAGACAGGAGAGAGAAGAGGTGAGAGGAGAGAGGAGAGAGGAGGGAGGAGAGAGGAGAGAAGAGAGGAGGCAGGTGATAAAGAGGAGGAGAGAGGAGAGAAAAGAGAGGAGAGAGGAGAGAGGAGAGAGGAGAGAGGAGAGAGGAGAGAGGAGATGAGAGAGGACAGAAGACAGAGGACAGAGGACAGAGGACAGAGGAGAGAGGAGGGAGGAGAGAGGAGAGAAGAGAGGAGGCAGGTGATAAAGAGGAGGAGAGAGGAGAGAAAAGAGAGGAGAGAGGAGAGAGGAGAGAGGAGAGAGGAGAGAGGAGAGAGGAGGAGAGGCAGCTGATGAAGAGGATGATGAAGTGTGTGTACTAACAGGTCTCTCTCTCTCTGGACTCACCTCGAACACGTACTCCCTGTTGTCTTCACACGTGTGCGTCACTCCTCTCAGCTTCAGCCTCTCGATCTCCACTGAAAGAAGAAGAGGAACTCGTTTCACAGACGATTAAACTTCACAACTTCTCTCCCTCTAATTCAGTTTGACAAACTGCATAGAGACTTTTACTCTTTAGGCTTTAAACGTGCTATATGTGCGAGAGCAGGAAGTCGACTTTATTGACCCGGAAAGGAATTAAGTCGACGTGAAAGTAGCAGTTGAAATAGAAAACTCTGGAGACCCCTCCTGGTGAGGAAAGGAATGACGTGTGCAAACAGCTGCTAACGCTTATGTTGGCTATGACCA
>NC_083643.1:3866158-3873658 GCF_963576545.1 Limanda limanda | reverse complement strand
GGTCATGTGACAGGAGCCTGACCAATCAGCGAAGGTTACAACTGGACCGAAAAGACCAAATCAGCCAGAGGACGTGAGAGTTTGTGTCATTGTTTCCAAACATCTCAGGTTCTGCTCGTCCAGACTGAAACTCAAACTTTTAGCGTCTCTACAACTCCAGAGTGGACGTGTATCAGTCGCACAGATGATTGTTGCATGGATGATTCACTGCAATAGGGACGTAAGGAAGATTTCAAGACATATAACAAATATGCTTAAAAAACTCTGCCTCTAATGAGAATATTAAAATATTGATTTGCTTTAATTGAAGGTTTTTAATGCTTCTTCAAATTATGTGAAACTTAAGTTTAGTCTCCTGCTACAGACTCGTAGACGTCTGTTCCCTTCAGCCTCAGCACTGAGGCTAACATACTGTAAATCTCACTGTAGAATATACACGCTGTTCCAGTCTTTAGATCTTGTATCATATATATATATATATATAAATATGGAAGGTGACAGGAGTCCTGTCTCCAAGCTGCTCTGCTGCAGCTAACGTACAGTATGTGACTCGTCTGGTTTACAGTGAAACTCCGTCATTCCCTTCAGAGCGCCGAGGGAAGGAGAGAGAGTCAGTGAGAGTGAGAGTACGAGCATTTATAACTTCCTGGGGATTCACTGGAGACACACACACACACACACGCACGCGCACACACTCACACACACACACACACACCACAGAGGGTTGATTTCAGCACAGAGAAATGTGCTGACCTGCACTAAGCAGGAGCCAAGGGCAACAAAACACTAAATACAAACGCTCCTCTCTGAGCCGGGTACTTTCCCTTCACTGCACACACATGTTTAAACAGTGTGCTGGCCTGCGTCTGTGTGAGCACCCAAGTGTGTGTGTGTGTGTGTCTGTGTGCGTGTGTGTGTGTGTGTCTGTGTCTGTGTGCGTGTCTACGTCTTTGTGGGAGACAGGAACCAAATAGTCCCTGTTTTGTTTCTTTAACTTTGTCCGTCTCTCTTTGATAAATAGTTTATTTCTCTTCCAGATTTCCTTCGGTGCTGATTCATAATCCTTCCTTCAAACTCTCGTGCGGGATGAATCCAGATGTTCCTGTAACAGGAGGTTAATGGACCAGTCATTTCCCTGCATCACTGGGAAATCCCCTCGTCTCTCTCCTCCTGTCGGCTCCGGCTCCTATCACAACACGTCCAGACAGAAGGATCTGACTTCAGCTTCCGTCTCGACCTCATCTGAAGTTAGTTTCTGTTTCACCTCTGTATTTGTTGTTTCAAGAGGGAATTTCAGGCCATATCTTCACATTTCAGAACATTTGTCACACGATAAGGTCTTGAGTTGTCAGCAAACAAAGAAGAATGGTTCAAACTAGAGTAGGATGAGTCATTGCTCTGGTTAAAAGTCAAGATATTTGGTACAAATAACAAAGCATCTAAGAAATGGAAACAAAGAACACACATCTGTGTTTGTTTGTTAATCCCTGCACCTCATATAGTGTTGTGTTTTACTTGTATATGAGCCTTGTAGATTGTATATTGCACACTGTTTACTGTATATATTTTTATTCTATTTTATTCCATTTTTTGTTATATATTGTTGTTTTTATATTGTTGTTTTATGTTCAGTGCACCAATGACACCAAGGCAATTTCCTGTATGTGCAAATATACTTGGCAAATAAAAGAATTCTGATTCTGATTCTGATTCTGAATGAGCAATGGACATATTGTATCAGGTTTGTGTTTGCCAATATGAAAACAAGGGAAGAAATTAGCATTTAATTCTATGTTTATTTTCTAAATTCAAGTTCTATGTATTTAGCTTTTAATCCCTAATATCATTATAATATAATTTAATAATCCATTCAGCTTCAGAGTAATTCAACAATCTACATCTTAATGACGTTACTTTTGCTTCAAATTTGCTTCACGGTCTGAGTTTGTATTTTGTGTTTAAATTTGTAGACATGGCTGAAAAGAAATGTTTAATATATACATTTAGTTTGAAATTAAACTGCGTAAATTTATTAACTACAATTCTCATGAATTATCTCATGAAAATGATAATGAATCTGAAGCTTCCTCTACTGTTAAAGCACGTGAACACATTTCCTGTGCGTTGCTTCCTACCCTGTTCCCGCAGGTGCAGTGCGTGAGGCCGGGTCGGCAGGCAGCCGGAGGCAGGTAGGTGGCGCTGGCGTCAGGCAGGGAGCGAGCGGTGGGGGGGGTCAGCGAGGCCAGAGGCAGGGAGGTGCTGGGGGGGGGATAGTGGTGAAGGGGCTGATGGGAACCAGCAGCAGCTCGATCCCTGACAGGCGCGACTGCTTGAGCCTCTGCTGAACCTCCACTGCTCACCTGCAACAACCAACAAGTGCAGTGAGACTACAAATATGGCCGCCTGGTGAAGATGTTTTTGCATAGCTACTCTGACACGCCCCCTAACGAAGCCCGGTCAAGCCAGATTGGAGGGCAATTGTAACAAAAACACAATTTCCCCCCGTGATCAATAAAGTATTTCTTATTCTGACAAGTGGTCGAAGGGGTTGACCAATCACAACACAGTGGACCAGCTGGCCAATCAGAGCAGACTAGACTTTATGAGGAGGTGGGCCTTAAAGAGACTAGAAGGTTGAGGAAAGTGATGCAGGTTAACCTTTTCAAGCAATAAGTCAAATTAACATTATGAAGCTGAATATGATCATATATTTCTCCTTAAAGATGAAAACATATTAGTTTAATTTTCTAATATGTCTTAACTCAACAGATTGAGAGTGGGTGTGTCTGACCCCTGGAGCGATCGTCATAGTGACAACGACAGTTTCCCGCTCGTGACACACAACATAACTAGCTTTCATGCTAACGTGTTGTGCTAGCTAACCATACAAAGTACACAGGAAGTAAACTCCACACCAAGATGAACACAGACCAGGTCCGTCTCCCATAGACATATATAAAGACTAGATGTCTCGTCTGCGTTGCCGGCCAACGGAGCCGGACGTCACCACATGGCGGCCATCTTGCTAGGGGGCAGCTCGCTCACCCATAACATTGTGTTGGTAGCGGTAACTAACCCTAACTTACTCAATTTTCAACCGATTTTGAAACGGTTTGGTTTGTTATAAACGTCAGAGATGTAGTTATGACACTGCATAAATTATTACATTTTTTTTAGAAAATAACATTATTATTCATAAGTATGCAGTGTCATAACTACATCTCTGTCGTTTATAACAAACCAGACCGTTTCAAAATCGGTTGAAAATTGAGCAAGTTATGGTTATTATTACCACTACCAACACAATGTTATGGGTGAGCGAGATGCCCCGTAGCAAGATGGCCGCCATGTGGTGACGTCCGGCTCCGTCGAACGAGACATCTAGTCTTTATATATGTCTATGCCATCTCCTGCCTCCTTGCTCCAGACTCATCCTGATGTTTGAAGAGAGACAGGACCTGATTTGCATGATCATAATTTGATTGGCTGAGTTCTGCACTGCCACTGAAAAAGTTGAACTTGTCTTAACTTCTACTTAAAGCAACAAAACCTCGATGTAGTTCAGCAACACATGACGTCGCCACATTCAGTGAATGTGCAGCGTTTCTGCTGAAACCTTTAACGTGTTCGTGTGAGTTTCTCTATTAGCAGCTAGGACTCTTATTATTATTCTACGTGTTATATTGATCATGTTTTGTAATAAACGTGACACGTGAAACTTTGAGAGCCTTGAAGTTACAGCTGCTGCATAAAGAGTAGAATATGTTTTTATTGTTTTAATGTTCTTTTATTGTTTTAATGTTCTTTTATCTTATCTCAATTGTTTTATTGCACGATCTGGCTTTTCAATGATTTGCCATTTTATTTTTGTGAAGCACCTTGTACATTAGGTTTCTATGTCTTTTCTTTTTATTTATATAATATACATCAAGTTTCCATGAATCCTTTTGTCTTTTTGTTGAGTCCAATCACAACAACATGATCTGTATCTGACCTCAGCTGCTCCTCGGCCTCACTTTTCTCCCACAAACGTGTAATTGACTCTGTTCCCTCCCGGTCTGACACACGACTGAGGTCTGTTGTGTTAACACGCAGTTTGTCATTGACTGAGTCGCACCTGTAATTTTGGTGAAACGTGTGATCGTGAAACTCATTTGTAACGAGTTTCCTGTGCAGGTTCGTGTTTCACCTGCTGCGATGATGAAAAACGTGTTTGTCATCTGACCTGAAACAGCCGGTTTCCACATCGTGTTCAGGCAAAGTGATTTTTATAGATAATAGAATCATTTAAGTTCATATGCATCGTTGTTAAACACAAGTTTTGTGTCAGAGCATCTGAATTATGACTCTCTTGTTGAAATAAACTCCTCATATGATCCATCACATTACTTTTACTTTTAAATGATGTTGTATCATATCATTACCTTTCTTTGATTTTGTATTAACTTGCTTCTTGTCTTTGACGTCTTTTATTATTCTCTTTATTTGTCTTCATAGTGAAGCACTTTGTAACGTCCATTTATAAACAAAGTTATTATTATCATTTTTTATTATTTGTCTATATCTGTGCGGTGTATCAAAGCTACAATATCTATGATTTAAAATGTAAACTTGTTTCTTAGTAATTACAATTCAATGATTTCTTTAAAGCAGTGGTTCTCAGGTCCATGGACGTCCAGGGGTCCGTGCGACACTGCCTCGGGGTCCAGGGAAAGTTTCCATGAAACTTATCATAATTTATGCGTATTCTGTGTTGGCTTAATAAAAATAAAGTTTGTCTTATATCTTCTGAGACATTTCTCTTGAGTTGATCTTTCACATAACTAAGTACAAGTACAATCTTGTTATATATGTTAAATTATTCCAATAAGGGAAATTCCAAGGTCCCTGGAATATTTTCTATCTGGGGAATGATCTGAGCACCTCTGCTTTCAAGGATCTGAACCAGGAAGACTTGTCCACTTGAAGAACAAGTGTTAAAGCCTGAATAGAGGTGAGGTCAGCCGGTGACCCCTGGTGTGACCCCTGATGTGACCCCTGGTGTGACCCCTGGCCCTCTCACCTGCAGGATGTCCTGGATCTGTCCGAGCTGCTGCCTCAGCACCTGCTTCTGGTGGAAGCTGAAGGCCGGGTGGTTGGAGGCCATGGTGAACAGCAGGAGGAACTGCTCCTCCGTCCTCCCGTCGTTCAGCGCCATTCCATAGTTGTTAATCACCGTGTCCGTGTGGGTGAGGGTCCGGTACAGGACCCCCGCCGCCTCCCGGCTGCCCGAGCCCAGCAGGGCCAGGGACACCAGCAGTTTGCTGCGCACCACCTCGTCGGTGATGTTGGTGAGACCCGAAAGGTCCTGCGGGTTGTTGGCCCGGATCTCCGCGTCCCGCAGCGAGTGGTAGTCCTTGCGGGCCAGGTCCTCCAGGCAGGAGCCGAGGAACCGCAGCTCCACGGGCACGCACAGGTCCAGCAGCCCGCACAGGAACTCGGCTCTCTGGGCGGAGGTGAGGCAGGAGAACCAGCGGAACACCCCCTCCCTCTGCACACAGCTGCGGCTCTCCACCATCCTCATGCACCCCCCCTCGACAACAGCTGGATCGAGCACAGCTGGAGGCAGAATGTCACTTTCAGCTGCGAGTCCACAACAAAGGGAGCGCGTCTGCAGGATACGTAATTGCGCACTCAAGTGGCCGTAAACTTCTTTTCCCAACTTTCTCTGGAGTCACGGACCGAGGCTGGAACTCACCCTCACCGGTTGTCCCCCCCCCCCCCCCCAGGAGGAGCAAGGGTTCGATTCCCTGCAGGAGGCCCGAGCTCCACAGGACGGAAGTCTGGAGTCGCTCCGCCGAGTCCTCCTCCGCCGGTGGGACCTCGGAGCCTCTTCCTGCAGCCTGGAGGAGGAGGAGGAGGTGGAGGAGGAGGAGGAGGTGCAGGAGGAGGTGAGGACACGCCGCTTCATGCAAGGAGACTCTCGGGGTCTTCAGGTCGGAGCAGCCCCTCCACACATCGATCTCCTCCCGCGGAGCTGCTCCTCATGCTCCTCCGCCTGCGCGTCACAGCCTCCGGGGTTCAAGTTTAAAAACAAGGCTGCTGCTGCTGGAGGAGACATTTCCACAACATGACCCTAACCCAGACCCGAACCCAGACCCGAACCCAGACCTGAGCCCACCACCCACAACCTCACCGATCAGCTCGGCTCAGAACTCAGATGTTGTCTCCATGAGTCCTGAAGTCGATTAAAAAAACAGCTGTGTTTAACATTATCCCAACTCAGGCTGCAAGACTGAGATCTCTGCTCTGATTGGCTGCGAGCCCCGTCTGTCATCAATCCCTCTCTCGTGATTGGTCCAGAGGGATAAGCCCCGCCCTCCTTTTCCACATCTTTCCCTCATGCGCTCATACATTTCTCAGCTTTAGTTACTGGAGCTTTAAAGCGCCAGATACACGTGGATCAGAGTTTTTACACTAAGATACTAGAAGAGTTAAAAACACTCTGTGATCAATAGTGTGTAGAGCAATAAAAATAAACATTAAACGTGTTAATTTAAGGGTTTTAAGACTATAGAAATGTGTGGTTATGATGTATTTCATATTCTCAGTTATTTGTTTTTGTGTGCCTTCTGTTTTCTAAATCATGTTAAGTGTCTTATTATTTTAGGTAGTAGTAGTAGCATTGTTATATAGTTTTTAGTGTAGTGAAAATATGTTATTATATAGTTATCTATTTTTTTTTACCATTCCTGTAGGGTGTCATTGATTATTTTTATGATTATCATTATTGTTATATAGTTTTTGGTGTAGTGGAAGTATGTGGTTGTGTAACTTCATGACATTCAGGCCTGTGATTCACTTACAATATTCTTAATGTTCTACATGGCAGCAGCAATTACCCTACACAGTAATAACATTACATTACATAACATACCATTTATGTAGCTGACGCTTTTATCCAAAGCGAATTACAATCAACCATGAGGTTACAAAGCCAGAACAATAATAATCATGTAATAACAGTAGCTTCAAAAAAGCCAAACTACAAAGTGCAATATATATAAGTGCAAATACCTTTTTTCATTTTTAACATCACAATAGTAATTAGACTTAGAAAGAGCTCATTAATTGTCACGGTTATATTTGCGCTTTGCAATATAACATCACAATAATTATTTAAATATAATTGTCATAAATTGGAATATAAAAAAGATTCAATATATATATACATATTGACATAATGTATGATGCATTGTGTAACACGGTGAGGAGCTTTGAACACATTGATCAACCTCAGACTTGTCTTTATCAAATGCAAGTTTTTCACTAGAAAAAACATCTGTCTTAAACCTTAACAGAAATAATAATGTGACATTCATTAAGATAATTATCAAGATCGACTGATATGAATTTTTTTATCATAATATAATTTTGGTCACATCGTCCAGCCCTAGTTTAAGCTGATTTTAAAAAGGAGCAAATCCTTAAGTATGAAAAGGTTTTTTTTTCTAATTAAAC
>NC_083643.1:3686158-3863658 GCF_963576545.1 Limanda limanda | reverse complement strand
GTGGCTTAGAGGGACTGGGTGAGTGCAAGGTGTGTGTGTGTGTGGCTTGTACTTCTATCTATGTGAGGACCATGCTGTTAGACCCTACAAAGTGAGGACACCTTGGACAAGTGAGGACATTTTGGCCGGTCCTCACAAATTCAAAGTTCTGGTTGAGGGGTTAAGACTAGGGTTGGGTGGGAAATAGGTTTAGATCAGGGTTGGTGTTATGATACATTCACATCAAACGTGAAACCTATTTTTTTTTTGCGTATTGAGATCACTTCCTCCTGGAGGAGAGGGTGAAATTCCTCGAGCTGTGTGCGTCTCTGGATGGTCTCGTGGACGCACACACACACACTGACGCTGGCTTGTACATCGCAGCAACTGTTGTCAGTTCACTCAGTTGTTTACTAATGCTGCTTACAGGAGTAGTGGGCGTGAACACAAATGAACCTGGGGCGAAACTTGGGCGAGTAACGCAGCACAATCTCATTTGGTGTGAACACAGCAGAACGGCTGAGGGTTGCCATTCCGTTAGAGTGAGGGGCCGGGGAATATATGATGCCAACAAATGTCCTCTCAAAGCTGGAAGTACAAGTACGTGTTGTGCGTGGGTGGACAGGGAGCCATCAACCTACCATGTATCCAGGCAGCACACACTTGGCAGCTCAAGCAACACACACACACACACACACACACACACACACACACACACACACTCACACACAAACACACAGACGTTGAACCATCAGTAGCAACACCTGGGCAGGCACCTGGGCAGGTGGAGGAACCGAAAGGCAGGAGATATATAAAGAGGGGTGGAGGGTTACAAAATAAATATATCCATCAACATATTGTACATGAGATAAAATGTTAATAAATAAATTAGAAGTTACAAATCTGTTGAAAACTATGATTTGAAGATGAAAAAAGTCTGTCTGGTCAGTCCTGCCTGCAGACAGTGGAAGCAGACGTCTCGGTGGCCGGGGAATCGAACCGCTCCGGCTCACTTGAGTCTCTAGGTGAACGACTGAAGCTCACTCAAGTCCATTTCCTGGACTTTGTTATCTCCCTCTGGGCCGGTTCATCCCTCTTTCATCCACTTCCTTGCAGCCGGACCAGCGATGGCGGCGCCGCTCCTCGGTTCGGGTCGAGCTCCGGCCGGGTCGCAGTCCTTCCACCAGGAGCCCGGAGCGGCGGCACACTCGACATGACACTCACATGAATTTATAGTTGTTGTAGCATAGATAGGCCGACTCTGAAAGCAGTGCTGTCTTTAAATAAAAAAGTGAATAAACAAAATAGCCACTCCGATGTTGAGCAGAATCACCATGACAACCAGGAAAGAGCTGTAGGCCTGCGTGGGAGAGAGAGAGACAAGGGGAGCATGTCAATAATAAGAACACACACACACACACAGTATATCTAACACATACAAATACAAACACACAATCCTTTATACTCGACGAAGAATGAAACAGCCAATACATTTTAATCAACTTAACAAATATGATAAACAGATCAGTAAGATTAACTGAAGAGAAAGTCAACCTGCCTGTTTGTTTGTTCTGTGGTGACGTTGGTTGCAGTTTTAACTATATAAATTCACTGCAGCTTTAAAGTGGTCACATGACTAATCACATATATACACCCAGAGCTGAAGTAGACATTTACCCCAAAGTTGGAAAAAGAACAACCTTCTATTCATTTTTTTTTTCTGCACCAACATATGTAAATGTATTTATAAAAAAGCTACTTTTATTTGATTCTTTGTATCTACAAGAGAAATGAACAGGTGAAACCAACAACAATCTGATACATTTACAATGTTTGAAAAAATATCAAGAGATTTTTCACATAAAGACAATTAAGTACAAATGAAACGTGAATAAAAAGCCATAGCTTATTACAAAATTTCCCCTGTTAACATATAACTTATCCTGATTTTGCCATCACTCCAAAGGATGCCTGAGGTTTCTTAGATTTGAATGTTTTACTTTCAAATAAAGTACTTTCTGCTTTAATAGTTTGATAAGTTCTTCATTGTGTTACTGGTTATTGAGGCACATCCAATAAAAGAAGCAAATGGAAAAATGGCCGAGCAGCAATGACAACATGTGTTGAAGGAGCAATTAGCATCTTATGATTAATGATAATAATATCAAATAAAGATACAATCCTGAGTCGATCCCACAGGGAAGCCCACCAACTCTGACACAGAGGTCAGAGGTCAGGCTCGGCTGCAGAGCAGCAGCCTGCAGCTGGTCCTGAGTCAGTGTCTTGCTCAGTGACACCTCAGCAGATGCTGGGTGACAGCCCGGGTCGTGTGGGTGAAGGCCAGTCGTTCTGACCACCTGTCCACTCCAGGTCAATATGTGAATCCACTATATTCACTTACATTCACATTGATGCAGCTCTTTTCTTTTCAACCCCATGTAGAATCTTGTTTTACTGGTATTAACATCGATTGAGAGGAATAAGGGTTTTTAATTACGTCTAAATCTAAAACAATTTGAGCGGGAGCTGCAGTGGGAGGAGCAGCATCAGTAACATTACAAACTGATGTTTAGCTGCATTAGTGCAACATTGTTGTAACTGAACGTGTGCAGAGCGGCTGCTAACGAGGTTTCTGCTGATGAACCTGGTGATGGCTTATCTGAGATCTGTGTCACGGTGATTACCGGACCACAGGTGGATACAATCCTCTGATCATCTGCTTTTTCTCAATCCATTCAGTGAGAGAAATGAATGATTTATAATTTATATAGAAAACATGCTGTTTTACAAGCATAGATATATTCATTAAACATTTCCTGTGGTTTCAAGTGATTGGTTGATAACCGATTAATTGCATTATTTTTCAATCTAATTATTAAATTTGTGCTAAATAAGCATCCACAATTAGCATTTTGAGTGATTAAATCATTTGGGAACTCTCAGATCTTAATGATGGTTCCTTCTTTCCCTCTTGCGCAGAGTTGGAGGTTATATGTGTTTTTAACTGTCAGATGTTGGAGATTTGTTTCTGAAACACTTTTTATCTTGTTTGTTGAAATCCTCTTCCTGTGCAAGCCATCAATAAATAAAATCATCTGAAAAAATAAAAAAGCCAATGTCTGTGGCCCTCGCAGGTAATAAACACGACCGAATGAAATGATTGGCTGCCTCCTACTCACTCTACCTTCCCTCATCCGTTTTGGGGGGAAATAAATGAAGGTGTGGGAGTTTAATGTTGATGGATTTAATCACATTATTGCCTCCTTACATTTATTCATATCCATGTTCTATAGTAATGTATTATTATATCAATCAATTTCACGCTGCAGTGACTCATATAGCGCTCGGAAATTTTCTACAATTACTGCGTTTCTTCAGCCCTCCAGTGTGACTAAGTGATTTCAGACTTGACAATAAAAACACTGAATGTTATTTACTTTTCTACAACAGAACTGATTTATTCTTCATCCTCCTGGTGAGTAAATCCTGAGAAACGCACAGAGCACAGAGCAGAACTCTTCAGGGAAAAGCAAAGATCAGGTTAAATATAAACCCAGTGAATGAGTGACTGCTCGTGTCCGATTCCACCATTAGTGTTTTAAAGCACTTTCTTCTGGGGATGCCAGGTTTTTACCTTTACAGCACCTTTTAAAGTCAAATTATCAAGAAGGTAGTTTAAACTTTGCCTCACATTAAGAGCACACTTCTTTCTGGCTTGGTATTGAACTGGGCACTGGATGAAACAGTGAGATGTAGAATCATCCTAAAACTACTGGACTGAATACTTTCTGTCCCAACTGGTAAACTAGCTAAGTGTACTGGTCATTGTTACTCTTTTAATGGCACAAACTTCGTAAAGACCACGTCTATCCTAATCTAAATTCTGATGCTCTCGTAAAACATGTCGACATTAAATTAGAAATACTGCAAAAGTGTTTAACAGACATACAGTATCAAAGCGATCTGCAGCTTTTTTCATATGTTTTGGGAGTGTACACCAGTGGCAGAATTTTGGAAAATGATCTCCTTGAATCTATCTAAGTTGTTTAATATTAAGTTGCCTTGTTTGCCTGCTACACTCATTTTAAATGATTTATCAGGACTGGGGTTGACCCTGGACGAGAGGAAAGCGTTGTTGGCGGGATTCACTGCTGCAAAAAAACTTGTTGCTACACGCTGGAAGCCTCCACACTCACTTTCTTTCCGAGCATGGATTTTAACATACTTGGACATTGTCTATTTAGAACTGTCAACAGCTCGAGTACATGGAGCCAAAGAATCCGCTATAAAGGCCTGGGAATCGCTCCTAACTGTCCTCCGTGCGCTTCAACTGTAATATGTGATTAAGGTTTCTTTAGGAAGCTGGGTGGTTTGTGTTTGGGGTAGTTTTATTTTATTTTATTCATTTATGTTATTTTATTTTATTTTATTTCCCTGTGATTTTATTACATACATATGTTATTGTTTTTGTATTAAAGACCTATTGTATATTTGTGTTTGTTTATTTAATATTTTCATATATATATATTTTTTCTATTTTATTATTTGACTTATTCCTAGTTATTATTTTTCCTTTATTGTTTACCTTTGTGTGTCTATATACAGTGACAGGTATGAGTACATGTGAATATACATTTTGTTATTGATTACTGTAACATTGATCTGTACCTTGCTACATTTCTCAGTAAAATAAAAGGTTGATCACAAAAAAAAACAGACATACAGTATCTCTGACACAGACACAGAGACCTTTGTACGCTTTCATCACAATAGAGCTCTTTACTATAATATTTTCTATTGTGGCGTCCCAATGAAAGATTTAGATAAACTGCAGAGCAGCGGAAATGTGTTGACCAGCCTGAGAGGACACACTGATCACACACACACAGATTCTTCTTTGTACATATTCAGATTCATCTCTTTGGTTTGAAGTAACTCACTGAACTGGTAATTGAATACATGTCAAACATGATGTAAAGATGTTTTCCTGCAAATCCGTTCATTTACGTTGCACCGTCCTTTCAGTTGTTCCATGATCCGTCATTAAAGTGATTTAGTTTTAAAGTTGTGCCGCAGGTCTTTACTTGCTGCTCAGGTCGCTTTAACAGTTTCAGATAGAAATCTGTAAACCAGCATCTCCACAGGCCAAGAAAACCATCCTTTCCAACCAGACACTGCACTACTTTGTAAAAAGCAACTATATCTATGTCTTAAAACCACTGGAGAAACAGGTTCTTGTGCCTCTGATCCTCCAGCTGCACAATGTGTTGACATTTTCTCTTGAAATCGTTAAGATGTGTGTATCTCAAAGTCACTGGTTTACCTGCAAAGCCACGACTCATATTTAAATGTAATTTCAATTCTTAGATCTCACTGTCATGGTGTTAAGTGATGTTACCGCGGGCCAGGGAAGGTTCCGGCGTCTCGGGACACATCTCGCTGTAATTACGAACATCTCTGTGTTCCGTGATGACGACTCGTTGATGTCTTTGAGTCGACTCAGAGGTGCGGTGCTATTTCGGTACAGAGGTTTCATGCTGCACAGGATACTGTCACAGAGTAAGCTTCTTTTTTTATTGTTTCTTTAGCATGGGCAATCCTGCATGGCACGCACGGTATAAATAGAGTTCATCAGATTGATTGATTTAGGAGGACCTGTGTGTGTGTTTTTGTGCGTGTTTGTGTGTGTGTGTGTGTCTGTGTGTGTGACTGCACCCGTGTTCACATGGTTTCCGTTGCGCTCCCTGTGTATATTTATCTAAGTGTGACAGTATCTGTGTATGCTGTGAACCTGTCTTACACAAATCTCACTTGCTCCTCTGCAGCTGCAAACACACACACACACACACACACAAACTCACACATACACACACACACACACAAACTCACACATACACACACACATTCACACAAGCACCCCACCTCCACTCACCCTCACCTCCTTGTCACCGACAGACGCCCACCGATTGGCCGCTGTTGAAGCCAGGCATAAGCTGTTCCCTAGCAACAGAGCGCTGGTTAACCAATAGGGGGCCGTCTGTGAGGAAGGGGCTAGTTTGCCAATCTGCTGTTACTAAGGTGCACGGAGGACCGCTGAGGCCTGTGTGTGTGTCTGTGTGTGTGTGTGTCTGTGTGTGTGTGTGTGTGTGTGTGTGTGTGTGTGTCTTAGATAACCAACTTAACTCAGAGTCATCACATTGTTTCAAGCACATTTATATTAACATGAACAAGTTGCGATGAGCTATATTTAGCATTCTACACACTACACTAAATTGTGCATGTATGTGTGTGTTTGTGTGTGTTTAGAATGTGCTCAGTGTGTACACGTGTGTAGCGTATATTCAATGTGTGCTTTTCACTTTTCCTCTTGGTTTCATTAGCTAATGCTGCGTCCGTATTATCATCCAGGATTACTGTGGTAGTGTGTCCGTCCACCAGGCCGAACCAAGACGAAGCCAAAACATCACATTATCACGGTGTAATCCCCCCCCCCCCCCCGCTGCTCGCTCGCTCGTGGCACAAAAAAGATCTTTCTTTATTTCACAAGGTTAAACGCTGTGCCTCTCCCAACCAGGATTATCTTCATATGTGGGATAACATTGTGTTATGTCACCGGGGATGGGATGTATCCTCATGACAGTGGGCAACTAATCCTTTTAGTCAAATCAATGTGTGGCAGTGACATGACAGATATGACAAATGCTCCATACAGCTGCTTCCATGTCGGCCCAACAGACATGCAGAGGTTCCAGTTGATCAGATTCAAAGATGCTAGAATCAATGATTTTATGTTAATTATTAACTAACATGTAAAAGGGATGTAGGTTGGGAAAGATGATCGCTATCGTATTAGCTTCATTTTACTTTGCTCTTTAGCCTCTTTTCCAGCAACTAACATCTGGTTCTGGATCCGGTTCTGTTGGAGATCCTCGGTGCTGCTGATGGAACCAGTTTGTGTTTCCACTTGTTTTGCGTGAATTGCAATCAAGGATGCATTATTAATAAAGGCCATTGTGTTTATTACCTGCACGTGTTGTAGCACTGATGTCGTATTTGACCGCTGCTTTTTCTTTCTCTCTAACAATCTCTAACGAATCTGCTGCTTGACTAAGGCCCCACCCGGAGCAGAGAGAGATCCTTTGCAAAGGATTATGGGATGTGTAGTTCCTCCCATCTTTGAATAATAATGTAAGCCGTCTTGTGATTTTAATCTTTTTTTATGTTTCCAATTTTTCTTCTGCTCTGAATCAAATGTTTCGTGGTCTGGATTCATCTCGGAGCCGGTCGGCGTGGCAACAGCCTCAAAACTCTCTCATAAGGTGAATGTATAAAATAACCTTAATGACAGATAGTGTTGTTGTTGTTGTTGTTGTTGTTGTTGTTGCAGTGTGAGTCTTACCGAGTTGCCTTTGCTCAGCGTGAGGCTTTGGTCCTGCCCCCCCGGTGAGATGGGTGAGGACTTCAGAGGGGGGGAGAGGGTGAGGTCCCGGCGCAGAGGCCGCGGATCCGTCTTCTCCCCCGGTCGGTCCAGCTTGTGCGACGAGTCTCTCCCGCCCTCCTTCCCCTCCTTCCCCTCCCTCCCCTCCCTCCCCTCCCTCCCCTCCCTCCCCTCCCTCCCCTCCCTCCCCTTGTGTCTCTGCCGCTGCACCGTGTGCGAGCGCCCGTCTCCGTGCCCGGGCCTCTCCTCCCCGTGCCCATGGGGCTTGTGGGTAGTGGAGTCCCTGGGCTGTAAAGGCTTCATCTCCATCTCGTAGTTGCTGATTTTCTCCTCGTCCTGCTCCAGCAGCCGCCCCCCCCCCCTGCCGTGCACCCCCCGGTGCCCTGACGTCCAGGAGGCCGACGAGGACGACTCCGTCCACCGCTCCCCCCGGGCCTGTCTGTGATTGGACGAGCCGTGCTCCCGCGACTTGTGATTGGACGAGCTGTGTTTGTGTCCGTTGGTCCGACTCGCTCCACGTCCGCTGACCACGCCTCCTCCTTTGGACAGCACCCCCCTCCTCTTGTCCTCAGTCCAGCTGTTGGCCCGCGGGAACTCCCCCTTCCCTCCTCCTCCACCTCCGCTGCCTTCACCTCCTGCACCCCCTCCCTCCATCATCACCTGGATCTCCGTCTTCCCTCCAGCCCCGGCCTTCTCACTCCTCTCCGCCGCCTCCTTGGCCTTGTCGGCGTGGTCCACGGCCGTCTGCCGGTGGAAGCGGGCGCTCTTGGTGCGCTGGGTGGGCCGGGCCGGGGGGGGCGGAGTGTGAGGAGGCGAGGAGGACGGCGGGCTGAGGTCAGGGGTCACCGCGTCGTTGGAGGGGTCGTCAGAGGCGGCGCTCTTCACGTAGAGATCTGGGCTGTCCGCTGTGCCGACGCTGCTCGACAAGCCCTCGCCCTCCACCTCACTGGACACCTGGCGCTTGGGACGCTGCACCTCCATCCCTGCAGGAGAGACACCACAGAGACAACAGGGAGGAGGTGAAGCTGTGGAGCACTGATTACTGATGATGTCACAACAGGTATCAGTGCAAACACACAAAGACAACGCCGACACAAAGGGAGAGCCAGTAAAACGCAATCAATAAAATGTAGCAGACTCAGACAACAAGGTTCATAAAGACGTCACAGGAGGCGAGGGATTGCAGCATTAAAGGGGCGAGTGTTCCATAAAGTGTGTCGGGGGGGGGGGCCACAGCTCGAAAGGCACCGGCCTCGGGTTTTATTGCAGGTTTGAAGAACAGCCGACATTTTGCTTCTAAGAGCCGGTTGATCGCATAAGGGAGGAAAAGGTCAGAAGGTGTTTGACCCCGTACGGCTTCAAGAGTTAGGACCAGTAGTTTAGGATGGATGCAGATTTGAAGAGGATAGAAGAGCCGTGATGTGTGATCTCTGTGAATTTCTTGCTAGAACACAAGTAGCTGCATTTGGGGAGAAGCCAAACACTAATTTGAATCGGACAGTTCGATGATCTCATCAGTTTTAAACAACTCAATACAACAGGAAACACAAGAGAGTGTCATCGGCAAAGAAAATGAAGAAAGATGCTGGTACAACACCCAAAGATCTGTCCAAGAGGCAGCATTCTGTGTGTAGAGTGTGTGTGTGTGTGTGTGTGTGTGTTGTGTGTGTGTGTGTGTGTGTGTGTGTGTGTGTGTGTCAGGGTGCATGTTCTTGTGGGTTGGATACCTGCAGTGCTGTACGAATGTGACTGACAAAGACAGAGACACAAAGCTGGAGGGTGGTTGGCACTGACCTTTATAAACAACCCCCACACACACACACACACACGCTTATTTGCTCATACATGTGTAGGCACACGTGTTGTGTATATCTCTGCCCATGTGTGTGTGTGTGTGTGTGTGTGTGTGTGTGTGTGTGTGTGTGTGTGTGTGTGTGTGTGTGTGTGTGTGTGTGTGTGTGTGTGTGTGTGTGTGTGTGCTCACCGTTTCCTGGGTGCTGGAAGGAAGGGGAGAACTGCTTGGCGGTGACCCTGGCCATGCGACTCTCGTCCTGAGCTTTCTGAGCCGCTCCCATCGCTGCCTCGGCTTTTCCCTGCGCGTGGGCCGTCCTGACACAAGGACACAACACAACACAACACAACACAACACAACACAACCGGTTCAATAAACAGAGCAAATGTTCATTTTACAACATTTCAAAATGAGAAGAAGCCAGATTACGATATCGTGCACATGATAAACTCCCTTCCAGTGGTGGGAAGTTACGAAGTAGAAATACTTCGTTACTGTACTTAAGTAGATTTTTCACATATCTGTACTTTACTTGAGTATTTATTTTCCTAACGACTTTTTACTTTTACTTGTTACATTTGAACAAAAATATGTGTACTTTGTACTTCTTACATTCTCAATCTGTTCAAATTTGTAAAATTATACATTACATACATTATATTCATATTGTTGTTATTATTTTTCAGTCAGTTGAGATAAATCTTGAGGAGAAACATTTTGGGTTGTTTTGTGTCTGGATAGGACTTCTATAAAAAGCACTTTGCATTTTTAATTTTGGTACTTGTACTTTTACTTTTGATACTTAAGTACATTTCAACACCAGATACTTTTGATACTTAAGTACTTTTAATATGAGCTACTCTAAGACTTTTACTCAAGTCATTTTCTGACGGGTGACTTTTACTTTTACCAAAGTCACTTTCAGGTAAGATATCTGTACTTTTACTCAAGTATGGCTTTCAAGTACTCTATACACCACTGCTCCCTTCATAGTCCAGCTCCAGGGGACTTCTAGCAGAAGTTTAGATGATCTCTACAGTTTGAGTGATCATGTGACTTCGGCTCAGACAGCAGATTTTTAAACAACAGCTGTTTTGTTTTTTAATTAGTCTTTTGTTGTGGAAACTTCTGGCATTTTCTTGGTGGGACGAGTTTTGCAGGAGCAGACAGTAAATCATGGTGACTTATCGTTTTAAGAACAAAGCACAGTAGAGATGAGGAGGAACAGAACAGGAAACCATTGTCCAAAAATGCTGTGGATGAAAAACTCCAGGAAAATGACCTTTGGAACAATAAAACTACAACAGTGCACCTCGGTGTCTCAGGTCCCCACTGAACACGCTGGTTACTACACACAGGACGCTCACCAGTTCACCTCCATTCACTTTGTACTGGTTTGTTGTGTTTGGGTGACGATACTTTGAAAGTTCAGCTCACTTTGTGAAAACTAAACATTATTCAAAGAAGCTTCTGTTGACCTGGTTGAGGCCGATTAGAAAAACAAGACGTGACCATGCACCTAACATCTGGACTCGTGGACGTGAGGTGATGAGCAGCTGCACTAAGTTCATCTTTTTAATGAAACCAGTTTGAGCTCATGTGAGAGACATCAGGAAATCATCTGTTGGATTCAACAAGAGACGATTGAAAAACTCATTGAGAGACGTGTCCAATGTCCAAACACTTTCCGGGGTGAATGTCTTAACACGACTAATTTCACCAAGTCTGTCTGTCTGTCTGTCTGTCTGTCTGTCTGTCTGTCTGTCTGTCTGTCTGTCTGTCTGTCTGTCTGTCTGTCTGTCTGTCTGTCTGTCTGTCTGTCTGTCTGTCTGTCTGTCTGTCTGTCTGTCTGTCTGTCTGTCTGTCTGTCTGTCTGTCTGTCTGTCTGTCTGTCTGTCTGTCTGTCTGTCTGTCTGTCTGTCTGTCTGTCTGTCTGTCTGTCTGTCTGTCTGTCTGTCTGTCTGTCTGTCTGTCTGTCTGTCTGTCTGTCTGTCTGTCTGTCTGTCTGTCTGTCTGTCTGTCTGTCTGTCTGTCTGTCTGTCTCTATCTCTGTCTGTCTGTCTGTCTGTCTGTCTGTCTGTCTGTCTGTCTGTCTGTCTGTCTGTCTGTCGGTCTGTCTGTCTGTCTGTCTGTCTGTCTGTCTGTCTGTCTGTCTGTCTGTCTGTCTGTCTGTCTGTCTGTCTGTCTGTCTGTCTGTCTCTCTCTCTCTCTCTCTCTGTCTGCTGGATGTCTCACACGTCCTTTGTCTACCTGCTCCTTCACAGCCTCCGTCTCAAATCTCTCCCTCTTTCTTTTATTTCCTCCCGTGTTCCTCTCGTCCTCTCCCTTATTGCTCCCTCTCTCTTCATCACAATCCACCTTTCATCTGCCTGTCCTCTCTCTCTCTCTCTTTCTTTCTGCTTGTATCAAACACATCTTTTCCCTCAATGACAAAACCAGCGTCTCTGTGTCTCCGTCTCTCCGAGGGCTCTCCACTCGTACACAATGGCCTCTCCAAAACCTGCATCCTCCTCTTCCTCATCCTCCTCTCTCCTCCTCCTCCTCCTCCTCCTCCTCCTCCTCCTCCTCCTCCTCCTCCTCCTCCTCCTCCTCCTCCTCCTCCTCCTCCTCCTCCTCCTCCTCCTCCTCCTCCTTCTCCTCCTCCTCCTCCCTCCATCCTGATCTGCTCTCACTGGACAGTAACAGTCTTGATGCAGTGTTGCATGTCGATGGCTATTGATTTCTCTCTCCCTCTCTGCCTCTCTGTGTTTCTCTTCACCCCTCTCTGCCTCTCTGTGCTGGGCCCACAGTGTTCTCAACACCAGCGTGTGTGTGTGTTTGTGCCCGCTAGTCGAGGTGTGAGGAGGAGGGAGGGAGGGAGGGAGGCAAACTCTCCTTTTCACATGACACCATCACATGTAGATGTTCTTTAAATCTCTCCCTCCCTCTCGTCTACCATCGTCTCTCCATTCACGACTCCCTGCCCCCCCCACCAGTCGGCCCTGGGAAACAACCTGTGTCTGGATCCATCAAACTGCCAGAGAGAGAGAGGAGAGAGAAGAGAGAGAAGGAGAGAGAAGGAGAGAGAAGGAGAGAGAAGGAGAGAGAGAGGAGAGAGAAGGAGAGAGAGGAGAGAGAGGAGAGAGAAGGAGAGAGAAGGAGAGAGAGGAGAGAGAAGGAGAGTTGGAGAGAGAAGAGAGAGAAGAGAGAGAAGGAGAGTTGGAGAGAGAAGAGAGAGAAGGAGAGAGAAGGAGAGAGAAGGAGAGAAAGGAGAGAGAAGGAGAGAGAGGATAGAGAAGGAGAGCGAGGAGAGAGAGGAGAGAGAAGGAGAGAGAAGGAGAGAGAGGAGAGAGAAGGAGAGAGAAGAAGAGCGAGGAGAGAGAGGAGAGAGAAGGAGAGAGAAGGAGAGAGAGGAGAGAGAAGGAGAGCGAGGAGAGAGAGGAGAGAGAAGGAGAGAGAAGGAGAGAGAAGGAGAGAGAGGATAGAGAAGGAGAGCGAGGAGAGAGAGGAGAGAGAAGGAGAGAGAAGGAGAGAGAGGAGAGAAAGGAGAGAGAGGATAGAGAAGAAGAGCGAGGAGAGAGAGGAGAGAGAAGGAGAGAGAAGGAGAGAGAGGAGAGAGAAGGAGAGAGAAGGAGAGAGAGGAGAGAGAAGGAGAGAGAAGAAGAGAGAGGAGAGAGAGGAGAGAAAGAAGGAGAGAAGGAGAGAGGAGAGAGGAGAGAGAAGAAGAGAGAGGAGAGAGAAGGAGAGAGAAGGAGAGAGAAGGAGAGAGAAGGAGAGAGAGGAGAGAGAGGGAGAGAGAGGAGTGAGAGGGAGAGAGAAGGAGAGAGAGGAGAGAGAAGGAGAGAGAGGAGAGAGAAGGAGAGAGAAGGAGAGAGAAGGAGAGAGGAGAGAGGAGAGAGAAGAAGAGAGAGCAGAGAGAAGGAGAGAGAAGGAGAGAGAGGAGAGAGAGGGAGAGAGAGGAGTGAGAGGGAGAGAGAAGGAGAGAGAGGAGAGAGAAGGAGAGAGAGGAGAGAGAAGGAGGGAGAGGAGAGAAAGGAGAGAGAGGATAGAGAGGAGAGAGAAGGAGAGAGAAGGAGAGAGAAGGAGAGAGAGAGGAGAGAGAGGAGCTTCCTGTTCAGAGGACGCCTGATTACACAACACAACATCCTGTCCAAAAGAAGAAGGAGAAAAGACTTCACGGGAAGGATGGAGGTGCCGAGGGCGAGCGAGTAATGGAGAGAGGCGGCAGGAGAGAGAGTGAAAGGGAAGAAAGAAGATGGAGTTAAAAGGTGTTACGTATTCTCTCCATCAATGAATCATTACCAAATTAATTGTGAGACAGCGTAATTACAGCGCCGCCCAAAAGGCCGACAGCCTCCATTAAAGCCAAGAGGGGGGGGGCGAGGAGGATTGATGGGGACGTTTTTTTACCAGTGGAATAAAAACAGAGCTTCATGTTGTTCCTGTGATGGCGTCATATTCAGTCCAAAGAAGAAGAATCTGCATCGTGTTTGTTTTCTGATTTGTTTTGTTTATGATATTTGATCAGACGACAAATAATGTAATATATCTAATAGAGGCTCAAACTGTTTAATTCACACTGCTGGTAGAAAGTGAAGTGAGACGTTGATGGTGATGGTGGACACACGTTGGTGGAAAGGACGAAACAGAGAGAGAGGACAGGAAAACAAACAGAGGGATGAAAGACGAGCGCACAGAAGGAGGTGAAGTGAGAGACAGGGGGGGGGGGGAGGATGGGGGGGGGGGTCACTCCAGGACTCGAGCTAGAGTCTGAGCTCCTCCTTCGTCACGTCGCTCGGAACCAGCTGTTGATGATGAGGATGATTCATACCTGAAAACCAGCGGAGCTTTCAGGTTTGCATCAATGCTAATGGTGTGTGTGTCTGTGTGTGTGTGTGTGTGTCTGTGTGTGTGTGTGTTTGTGTTGTGTTTGTAGGCTCGCTGATGAAACAGTGAATGGCTCCGTCCACAAACCACAGTGAGTCACTGCTACTAAGTAATCACAGGTAGCCACATCAGTGACATCAGCATATGTGACAACAGTGATCAGGTCTCACACACACAGACACAGACACACACACACACACACACACACACACACACACACACACACACACATACACACACACACGGATAAACTACAAAGAACTTTTACCATCTCTTGGATTCAGCTTCAGGACAGATTCTGAGTTTCAGGTACACAGGGCGCGGCCACGAATGTCGCAAGTCAAATTTGACCAAAGTTGAATTCACTACGGATTTGATTTGACACAGGAAGTGAAAGTTTTTCAAAGGGTTGCCACGGCTACAGTCGCTAAAGTGACAAGTTTTCGCGTGGGAGAGAGAGAAGTGTATCGCAGGAATGCAGCTGGAACTATGAGGTCTGACTGCGTGGATGGTAACAACTTCAGGGACGAGAGCACAGATAGAAGGAGCAGCAACGGAGCAAAACACTGAGATCTCCTATAATAATAAAATAATTAGGGCCCGAGCACTGCCTGACAGGTGAGCCCTATTGAAATTTTAAGGATTATTATTATTATTATGATTATTATTATTATTATTATTATTATTATTATTATTATTATTATTATTATTATTATTTTATTATTATTATTATTACTACTATTAGTATTATTATTATTCAGGCAAATGAATTGGCTTTTTGAGGGCTTTAACATGCTCAAATTCTTACCAAAATTTGCAGAAAGTTAGAAAGTGGTGAATATTTACGTATTCTGGAGGAATTTTCAATGGGCGTCGTAAAATGGCTCAACGGTGCCTCCCCGAGACCCCCGGAATGTGTTCACATTGACCGATCTTCACAAAAAAACAATACACAGGTGTATCATGACCAGACAAACAAAAAAGTCTAGGGTGCAATTGGAAAAACGCCACAGGAAGCCTGCTATTTTGCATTTAGTGGCCATTTTGGCCATGTTTAAAAATACATTTTATCTATACAGCACCTTTCAGACATAAGCTGCAGCTAAAAGCTCTTTAAATGACTCGTAGCCAAGAGGTAACAGGACGTGGAGATGTGTCGTGTATCTTTACAGTCGACCACCTCATCACTAAGAATCTGCTTGAAGAGTCAGCGACAGTTTTAGAAAGGCACCGACGAGGGAGTTAATGAAAGAGCTGAATCATCCTTGAACCAGTTTAGCCACCGGGGCTTTTCATTTGGATCCAACAGAAAATATATATCTGCAGCCATAATTATCCCACGAGTGAGTTTCAACCTCTCAGGGCTTCTCCTGGTGTTCCACAAGGAAACACCCTGCTGTTCTGCTCTGGGACTCGCACACAGGAAGAGAGAGAGGGGGGGGAGGCTGTCCTGTCCTGGGATCTGCTGCCGTCTAAATCTGGGTTAGATATCTGTGTGAGTGTGTGGAGGAGAATCTGAGCTGAGCTGGTTTCCAGGCCCAGGATGTAACTGGTAACTGGTCTTGTCAAATATTCCCCAAATCACCACTTTGTTTCTCATCGAATTAATAAAATCTGACAATAACCGGATATGTTTCAGACGTGTGGCTCAAGCCGCCTCTGTTACAAAGAATTATAAAAATAAGCTTAGGTTCAGGTTTTAGTGTCAATTCTTAACTTGGACTACTTCTAATTGTAGATTACTGCTGGTTCTGGTGAGATAATGGCAAATATTAAACATCATCTGATGTATAATAGTTTCTTAGGAGATACAGTCACCAGAAGCTTTGTGGAGTAGATGGGAGAATATTCATATTTTACTTCCCCACTTAAAGACTTATATTCTGATAAGAATAAGCGTAGGTTTTAAAATCTAGTGTCAATTCTTTACTTGGACTATTTCTAAATGTAGATTACTGCTGGTTCTGGTGAGATAATGGCAAATATTAAACATCATCTAATGTATAATAGTTCCTTAGGAGATACAGTCACCGGAAGCTTTTTGAAGAAGATAAGAGAATATTCATGTTTTACTTCTGTTTAATAGAAAGTATTTTAACTTTCTGATTTAATTCCTGGACTTATAGTCTTGCTTTTCTCTCGACTGCTTCAACTGAACTCGTGGAATAAGAGCATTCAAGTACTTTCAGTGTTGCGATCTCCTTTAAGCATAAAGTGGCACCCTACTTTAAACAAGGACACTCTGTCCCGCCCCAAAAATAATACAAGCCTCCCCCCCACGTGCAGGAGCTGCCTGTCCTCTAAATATCCAACCACGATGCTCCTTAGTTATCTGAAGTTTTACAGTTTTTAACACTGTCTTTAATTATTTATTTTTAATGTCTTGACCCTGTCAGATCCACCCGTGGCCTCGAGGTTTTCAAATGAGACGTTGTCCACAATTTGATGTGATTAGCGCAGCTCAGCACAAAAACAGGAACGTCTAAAATGGGGTTTGGTCAAGATTAGGAACATGAGAAAAGCTGGAAAGTTGAATAAAGCTGCTTCCAGGACATGTACTGATCTGATTCTCTGCACTTTCTCCAGAGGGGTGTGTGTGTGTGTGTGTGTGTGTGTGTGTGTGTGTGTGTGTGTGTGTGTGTGTGTGTGTGTGTGTGTGTGTGTGTGTCTGTGTGTGTGTGTGTGTGTGTGTCTGTGTGTGTGTGTGTCTGTGTGTGTGTGTGTCTGTGTGTGTGTGTGTGTGTGTGTGTGTGTGTGTGTGTGTGAAAACTAAACAAATTTCTCCCGGTGAAAAAGACGAGGATGTCAAGAGAGTTTGTGGCGATGTGACCTGACGCCGGCGTCGGTGTGTTTCTGTTCATGCAGGAGCTTTGCAAACCAGTCAACTGCCCTCGGCTCAGAACTGGTGTCCACAGTGAGGCCGCTCGTGAAGTGGCCCCCCCCCCCCTGTGTCCCTTTGGCCTGGGGCCCCCAAAGTCCTTTGAAATGCTCCTGTGTGTTACCTGCTCATTGTTGCTCTATTAGTCTTTAACACTGGCTGCAAAACATACAAATCACAACTAACGCAACCTTTAAAACGTAGGATTCTACAAGTTGAGCACCAGAACATATGAAGACCCTGTAGCTGCTCCTTACGGCCCTGTCGCTCTATTAGTCTGCTCTATTAGTCTTTTACACTGGCTGCAAAACGTACAAATAATTCTAATAACACAAAGTTGGTAATAGATATGAAAGTGAGGATGGGATGGGAAAGATTTGTCAGTAAAGGCTCAAGTGTCCCACTCAGCTCAGTGGATGTACGAGCTGCTTAAAAGGACACTGTAGATAAATTATATATTACTAAAAATATAAGTCGAACAGAAATACTTGTGGATGTTGTAAGTGTTATTTTCCAGCATTTTCCAAAGTTCACAGACCTTCACATAAGTCTGTAAGATATGAGCAGAGTGATTCCACCAGTGAAGGCTGATTTATACTCAGTTAGATTCGTGTACGGGTCTTATTGTTTCTAATATGAGACCAGTTTCAGAGGATTCTCCTGTAATACAGGACGTGCAGACACAAATCCAGATGTTTATGTCTCATTTAGGTCACACTTTTACTTGAATGATCCTGAAACAGCCGTCACATACAGTGTTTATGGTTCCTGATGCATTCCTGATACAAACAACGAAAGCCACCCTGTAAAATGTAGGATTCTACAAGTTGAGCCCCAGAACATATGAAGACCCTGTAGCTGCTCCTTACGGCCCTGTCACTCTATTTCTCTGCTCTATTAGTCTTTTACACTGGCTGCAAAACGTACAAATAATTCTAATAACACAAAGTTGGTAATAAATATGAAAGTGAGGATGGGATGGGACAGATTTGTCAGTAAAGGCTCAAGTGTCCCACTCAGCTCAGTGGATGTACGAGCTGCTTAAAAGGACACTGTAGATAAATTATATATTACTAAAAATATAAGTCAAACAGAAATACTTGTGGATGTTCTAAGTGTTATTTTCCAGCATTTTCCAAAGTTCACAGACCTTCACATAAGTTTGTAAGATATGAGCCGAGTGATTCCACCACTAAAGGCTGATTTATACTCAGTTAGATTCGTGTACGGGTCTTATTGTTTCTAATATGAGACCAGTTTCAGAGGATTCTCCTGTTATACAGGACGTGCAGAAACAAATCCAGATGTTTATGTCTCATTAAGGTCACACTTTTACTTGAATGATCCTGAAACAGCCGTCACATACAGTGTTTATGGTTCCTGATGCATTCCTGATACAAACAACTAAAGCAACCCTTTAAAACTTAGGATTCTACAAGTTGAGCACCAGAACATGTGAAGCCCCTGTAGCTGCTCCTTACGGCCCTGTCGCTCTATTAGTCTGCTCTATTAGTCTTTTACACTGGCTGCAAAACGTACAAATAATTCTAATAACACAAAGTTGGTAATAAATATGAAAGTGAGGATGGGATGGGACAGATTTGTCAGTAAAGGCTCAAGTGTCCCACTCAGCTCAGTGGATGTAAGAGCTGCTTAAAAGGACACTGTAGATAAATTATATATTACTAAAAATATAAGTCGAACAGAAATGTTATTTTCCAGCATTTTCCAAAGTTCACAGACCTTCACATAAGTCTGTAAGATATGAGCCGAGTGATTCCACCACTAAAGGCTGATTTATACTCAGTTAGATTCGTGTACGGGTCTTATTGTTTCTAATATGAGACCAGTTTCAGAGGATTCTCCTGTTATACAGGACGTGCAGAAACAAATCCAGATGTTTATGTCTCATTAAGGTCACACTTTTACTTGAATGATCCTGAAACAGCCGTCGCATACAGTGTTTATGGTTCCTGATGCATTCCTGATACAAACAACGAAAGCCACCCTTTAAAACTTAGGATTCTACAAGTTGAGCCAAAGAACATGTGAGGACCCTGTAGCTGCTCCTTACGGCCCTGTCGCTCTCTCCATCACTTCCTTCCTCCTGGTCTGTGACTCCTCCAGCGTGTGGACGAGTGCGGTGAGCAGCTGCCCCCCCCTCAGCAGAACACTAATGGGACTAATAGGATTTGGATCTTCACTGATTCAGCTCGTGTGTTCTCTCGCATGCAGCCTCTACCAACACAGGCATGTTCAGCAGCTGCATTGACATCGTACACATGTAAGCCTATAAGCATGTAAGCAGGAGTTTGTGTGTGTGTGTGTGTGTCTGTTTGTGTGTTTGCCTCCACGCTCTCTCAGGCCACCTGCCAGCATTGTCGGCATAATGCGGAAATCTCTCTCTCTCTCTCTCTCTCTCTGTATGTATGTCTCGCTCCTTCTCACTTTCTTATTCTCTCTTACTCCCAATTTACACCCAGTTCATCCGTCTTCTCGCTTCTTTTCCTCATTCTCACAGTATTTCTGTCTCTGGCCCCTGGACACATGCAAACCTCCCGTCCACACGTGCCCGGTGCACACATACAGTATCCGGTGTATAAGTTACAGCTATTGACCATGATGTCAGAGTGCCACAGCATTGATCGGTTCCAAGGTTAACCGTTAATCAGATAGTGAACATCTGACCCTAACCCTCTTTTCTAACTCAGTGACACTAACCCACGATCTGACGCTGTTTTCACTCCACACGTTGTTGCTCACGTCTCTCTTTTCCATCATCGTAACACAAAGTTACACAACAACCTCTTCCTGGATTTCACTGACGTTATAGTATCTGCTTCCTGACTTGAAGGATTTTCATTTATTGTTGCACAAAGTTCATATCAGCTTTGAAGTAAAGTAACTAAATGCAATTTTATATTCTCCACCAATGAGGCTGTGATGTCACCGTCTGTTTCTCAGCAGGATCCAAAACGAATGAAGCCTACACATTTTAGAATAGATCCACTAGCAGAGCCTCTTCCCATTTACTTCAAAAATGGCGAGATATACGTCACTGCAAATTAAGAAAACACATGCAAATATAGAAACATGTTGCAAGTAGCGAGAAAGGACACAGGAAATGTTTCCAGGGGACCCAAAAAAGTGATGAACCTGCTGTAGTTCAATTCTTTGAGGAGCAGACTTCAATAACTTCACACTTCAAGAATCCTTTTAGTGTTAAGTTTGGATTTTCTAGCTGCAGAGTTAATGTTGATATGACAAAGTAATGAGTAAAACTGAAACCTCGTCCAAAACTAGTGGCCAACACAACATGTCTGACCAGATACTTCAAAAAATCAATTGGTTCCATGTCCAGATCAGATCTATTCTTACAGTATAGGCATGTAAACTTGAAAGTTGATCAAACCCGTAGATGGAGGACTTCCTGTCCACCGACATTTGGAATAACCATCTTTTAAATAGATGGTTTTGATATGGAAGTGATAAGTTCTTCAGTGTCTGGAACATCTTTCTGGCCTGTACGTTGGGATGATGAGGTCCAGGTCCTTCAGAAGGTCCACGTGGTCCAACGTGGTCTGAGAACTCAAGGTTCATCTCAACCAACTTCTTTTCTAGGGTTTCAGACTTCTAAGGGTGTTTGTGTGGCCTCAAGGAAATACTGCTTAAATAAAATACAGCCACGATAAGTGAGACAAACATTTATTATGACTTTACGTATTTCTTTTCAGAATTGGCTGCATGAGGCAAATCAAACATATAAATAATATAGTTTAACTGTGGATTTATCTCTGTGTTGCTATCCAGAGTTCACCGAGTACCGGCCTATAAATGAACAGTATTTATAACCATCTTCCTGGACTGGGACCAAACTGGGTCATAGGCCCGGATCTGTTTGGTCCTCACACGACAAGAGTATCGACGTGTGTCCACGACAACAGGTCCCAGGACAGCTCATTAACTTCTGCTGTGAGGCCTGAGCTGAAAACACAGAAATGCTCCTTGAATCCAATCATTTCTTTCTACTGTAATAGAAAGAGAAAGAGAGAAGGTCGGGGCAGGTCCATTAACATCCCGACCCCAGCTGTGCTCCTGGTGTCAGTCGGGTGAGCCGAGTGATAATGAGAACAGACTCATTCTCATTCAGCCGTGCAGCTCCCCCCCCCCGTCTGAGAGGCGTCCGAGCGTCTGGCTCCGCCCACTGCTCCGCTCCTCCCTCGCCTGTCTTTCACCTTCACCTTAATCCTGCTCTTAATCGCTCATTGATCTCAATTAAAACGTGGAATGAAGCCACAGGCGAGACGACGTCAACGATGACGAAGACGCCCGTCTGTTCACCGGTAGAAGAAGCAGCATCATCAGTGAAAGACAAACCCTTGAAAACCATCGACTGTATATAAAGCTGCCCAAAAGTTGAAGCCAAACTATCTGGATCGCCCCCTGGTGGCTGGCTGCAGTATAGGTTGTGATCACTGAATCTGTCATGTTAGCGGACGGGACATTGACAAACCAAAAAAGTTTCTCATAGAAGGTTTCTGTCATTTTAAGTTGTTCTCATCACACGATGGTGAGTTTCTGGCAAGTTTGGTTTTCATTGATTATTTGATGCTTTAAAAATGGGGTGAAACGTAATGATTGACAGCTGAGACTGACACGTGATTGGTCAAGCACGTGTTTCTACTCCATCCCCCAATCCCTCCTGTACAGATCCAAATACAAAAAATGGTGGCTTTTGTAGAACTGAAGTAATATAGAATCATTTTGATGTTTTATCGCAGTCGACTGACAGCGATTCAAACATTCTTGAACCCTGAAAGGTGCAAAGATATAAATGACATCACAGCCCGGGGCGTAAACATAAACACAGGAAGTGAAAGAACCAAAACTGTTGGAAGAACTTCCTGTGTTTATACGATTTACGATTTTGAAGAAACAACAAAACACAGACTCATCCACAAACCAGCACACTACCTTGAGAGGGCGATTTCAGACTTCTGCCGGGAGATGTCGGCGGCCTTCTGCCCCCCCTCCACGGCGCGGTCCACCTTCTCCCGGATCTTGCTGGCCCTCAGGGGGATCAGGTTCTTCCTCTTCCCGCTGACCAGGATGTTCTGCTTGTACTTCCCTTCCTCTTTCGTCCCGTCCGGAAACGTGGTGCAGCCGTAGCCGTGGCGCTTGTTGCTAAGCCACTCCCCCTCGTACTGCAGCCCGTCGGAGCGCCGGCTCGACCCGAATCCGGTCCGCTTGTCGTTCTTCCACTCGCCGCTGTAGGTCTCCGTCGCTGTCGCGTCCACGTCGTCGTCGGCAACCGCCAACTCTGCGTCTGCGTCCCCGAGACTGGGAGGGAGAGTGAACACATTAGTTTGATTGTGTATTAAAGCAATAATCAATATCTGTTTTTGAATATAAACAGGTTTTAAAAGGGCTAAAATAAATATAATACTAAATATGGAAAAACATATTGTATATTGTGAGTAGGGTTGCAAAGGGGCGGAAAGTTTCTGGTAAATTTCCGGAAACTTTCTGGAAACTTTCCATGGGAAGATTGGCTCGGGAATTTGGGGAATTTTGAAAAAAAAAAAAAACTATGCAAATTAAACGCTGAGCAATAAAAACATCATTCAAAACTCTATTTTAAAGATGTATGGAACGTTGAGTTTCAACCCTCCACTGTGCATTCTTCCATCACATGCACAGATAACTCCCAGCATGCTTCACTCTACAGCAGGGCTATTGAGGCCTGCTGTAGTGTGCAGGACTAGTCAGGTAAGTTTCCATGATATTACTGGGGAAAATATATTAGCATGCTGATTGAGGATTGTTCATCTGTTCATCTAGCCTATTTCCATTCATTTATCCATCAATTGTAAAACATGTTTACAGACGATTCCAATTGTTTGGCTAACTATTTATATCTCTGGCATTGCATTAGTGTTTTTTTACAAACTTTTTTCTCATTTTATTCTACAGAACAATGCCACGTGCACTCTCTCATGTGTGGAGACATTTCACCCCATCCAATGTAGAAGGAAAGGCTGTGTACATTTGCAAATACTGTGCAAAGACCTATGTTAAGAATGACACAACGATGCAGAAGCATATAGTCAAGTGCCCAAAGTTTCCTCAGGGCTCAAATCAGCCTATAACAAAACAAAATGTTTATATTTATGTCTGTATATGACAAGGTAAATACAGTTAGTATAAATTACCCACAACATTTCCAGTTTATTCCCGTTAATTCCCGTTAATTCCCATGGAAAGTTTCCAACTTTGAATATTCCCGGAATTTTGCAACCCTAATTGTGAGCAACCGAGATGTTGATGATGGTGAAGTTGAAGGTAATTCCGCGGACCCAGAACTAGCTTGTATAGTAAAGTTTATTACAAGGAAGTTCACAGATCAGGACGGGCATGTAGATACCAGGAGACATCACACGCCAATAGTGAAGCCTAACTCGCAGGGGTCGAGCACACACTCTTTAGAGGTTGCCTTCGCCCATGACAACGTCCCACATCCCGTGGTTTAGCAGGACATGACTGCATGTGTCTGAGCATCTGATATGTACAAGAAATGATGAATTCATAAGGGCATGCCTCGTGCTTAATAGACAATGACCCCAGGAGGCTGCAGCGGATCATCCGCTCTGCTGAGAAGGTGATCGGCTGCAATCTGCCATCTCTACAGGACCTGTTTGCCTCTAGGACCCTGAGGCGTGCAGGTAAGATTGAAGCCGATCCTTCTCACCCGGGTCACAAACTCTTTGAGGTTCTTCCCTCGGGCAGGAGGCTGCGGGCCATCAGGACTGAAACCTCCCGCCACAAGACCAGCCATCCCTGCTGTAGTGGGCCTTATCAACAAGGCCCGGGACCCCCACCTGACTTGGACTATTATTCCACCCCCACATCTCCAGGATGTGTTAAATTAACACATTATATCATATCATATTATATTATACTGCATTACATTGCATATTGCAATATGACACTGTTAACTGTTTTGCATTTAGCATTTCACTTTTTACTTCACTTTTTATATTTTTTATATATTTTTATTCAGAAATGTTTATGTCAAAATAAATGTTACTTTGTATAAATATTGGTAAAAAGTGAGTAAATAAGAAGTAAACAGTGAGTAAATATATACTGGTTTCCCATTTTGTATTGCTCTCCTATGCATGTTGTATTTATTGCGTTTTTATGTTTCTATGTTCATTGTTTGCACCAATAACCAGAGCAAATTCCTTGTATGTGTGAACGTACTTGGCAATAGAATACTTCTGATTCTGATTCTGATTCTGATTCTGATTCTGATGTTTTATACTCATCCATTAACAGGTCAGATCATTCCCTAGGGGGAGAGAACTAACTAGAAATACATGGAGGAATTTCTGAGAATCCAATCATGAGGGCCGCATGCTTAAACATGTGATTCTGGTTTATACCTGTGTTAAAGGGATCGATTAGCAGAATATACTACAAACACATCAGCCAATGATTGATTAACTGCGATACATCACACACACGGATCTGTTTCCGGCAGCAGAAAGGAAAAAAACCCTAGAAACCTCTGCCCTTCTCAACCTTGCTACTGATCAACCCGTCACTAATCAGACCTGATGAGCCACTCTGCCAACAAACGGGTTTAGAGCCGCTGACGCTCGCTGTCCAGTAATTGGTCCCTTTAAAAATAAAACACCTCAATCCAAACACTACCTCTGGTCCACGACCGATCGACCACATTCGATTCAAATCAGCGGTGGTTTGCAGGAAGTCCCACCGGGGGATCGGATCTGCTGAGTCCAACGTGACCGGACAGATAGTGTTAACTGCAGCTGGTTTGGATCTATGACGTCCAGATGAAGGACACTTGCCTTCTTGTCCTCTCACCATACTTTCTACCTGCTGGGGTTTTCTCTTCTCCACTAGTCGACGATCAAAACCACGAGTTTAGCATCTTTGTGGACTATAGTCGTTCATCTGTCACGGTCATAGGCGTAGTTCTCTATGAGACTTTAAGGCTGAAGATATTCCTGATTTAACAACGCATTTGCTTCATGGCTGCGTTAACGTCTTCTGGGTCCAATTAACGTGACACGTATGCAAAATGCAATTCCCACAGGAGCGGTAGGGGGCAGTGTAGAGGCAGTACAACACCTCAAGTGTCATGTAGCCGTTTTCTATGTACACAATGCAAATTCTGCAGATTAGGATGTAAATACTTTACCAGGAACAGATAAAACCATCAACTTTACTTGTCATCTTCTTAATCACATTAAGAGTTGGAAAGAAAATGTGATTAATCGACTCGTCCAAATAACTTTTGGGGATATTTGACACTACTAAAATGGAGTAGCTGTAGATGCCCTGCTCTCTGTTCTCTTTCCTCTCCAGGTCTAACTCTTCTTTACGGAGTCTACCACCATGTCAGCAGCTGGTTCTCCAGCCTCTCTTCCTCCTGGTTCCTCACCTGATGGTGGAGTTGATGTCGGACGCAGCCGAGGACACGGTGCTCATCCCGGCTTCGCTCCTGAACGAGCTCTGCTTCGACCTCTGGGAGGCCAGAGAGCTCCTGGACTCGGACTTCCTCAGCTTGAGGCCGGACAGGATGGACCTCCTGAAGAGCCCGCCTTTCCTCTTCCCCTTCAGCAGCTCGGCCTCGCTGTGCGCCATCAGCACGAAGCCCCCCCGGGACACGGCCGGGCTGCTGCCGCTGCTGCCCGTGCTGCACATGGAGACGCTGGTGGTCAGCGTGCCGGGGACGGGGGGCGGCCCAGGGACCACCGCCCCGGTCCGGTCCAGCAGGGCCGTGCCGTTGCTGTGTTCCGAACCGGAGCGGAGAGAGTTTATAGAGGTTCGCAGAGGGGAGCGGATGACGGCCGCCATCCCGTAAGGAACGCTCTGACGAACGCCGTAGCCGTGTCGCATCCCGCCGACCCACTGACCCTGGAAGGTTCCTGGAGAGAGAGAGAGAGAGAAACAGATTTAATACAGAGTCTCACTCCTCAGGGTCATGATGTCTGCAGGAGGTGGACGTGCAGGTCACAGTCACAGAGCAGCAAGTGAGAATAGAAACGTAGAGATGATCAGTGGAAACACAACGGAAGCAAATATCTGCACGAAGCCTGAATTCATTATAGTTTATTAAATCATTGATTGGAAAAACTAACTCATATAGATCTAGATTTATTTAGATTAACCTCAGGGGGTCTGTAACCCTTTTTAATTTCTAAGAGCTACTTTGACTAAATGAAAGTGGCCAAGAGCGACTTATGTTTTTATATTTGATTCACACATTTTCCAACTAAACAAAGATAAAAGACTTTTCTGTGTGAATTCACATATTTTATTATTTTATTATATTATATTATATTATACTGTATTACATTGCAATTTGACACTGTTCACTGTTTTGCTTTTTGCATTTTTAATTTGACTTTTTACTTCACTTTTTATATCTTTTATCTTTTATATATTTGTATATAGATATGTTTATGTCTAAATAAATGCTACCTTGTATAAATATTAGAACAAGTGAGTAAATAAGAAGTAAATAGTGAGTAAATATATATTGTTTTTTTTATTATTATTATTGTTTTTCTTATGTGTGGTGTATTTATTGTGTTTTTATATTTCTATGTTCATTGTATGCACCAATAACCAAAGCAAATTCCAGGTAGATGTTAACCTACTTGGCAATAAATACCTTCTGATTCTGATTCTGATTCTGATTCTGATTGGACAGACGCTCGTCTCTCACTGAGCGAATCACTTTGCTTCTTTGAGATTGTGTTAATTCCTGTGGAATTTGTGCCATTTGCCTATAATATCAACTCCTTATTAGATGAGCCCTGGGGTTAAGGTCGTCCCACATCTCTCTCTCTCTCTCTCTCTCTCTCTCTCTCTCTCTCTCTCTCTCTCTCTCTCTCTCTCTCTCTCTCTCTCTCTCTCTCTCACTCTCTCTCTCTCCCTGCAGTCCTTGTTGCTAAGATGTCAATTTACAGCAGCAGGAAGAACAGAGTAGAGGACAGGCCAGGACAAGAAGCTCTTCCTGTTTTTATTTTGTTGCTGAAAGCAAGAGTCTGGAGAAATGAAGGACATGAGGACATGGATGGGTTCATCAAACCGTATGTTCTGTGGTTGAGGATGTTTTAATATTTAATATGACTATTTAATATTGTTCTGAACGTACTGTTCATATCCATTGAAACACTGACAGAACTTTTGTATACATTTTGAAAAAATCTCTCTCGGCCTAACATTCCTGCCCTGTCTCACAGTGGAGCTTCTCCTGATCTGTGAATTGTCACAAACCGTCTCAGTTTCCAGCAGCGATTCAAATGGGTTTTGTGTTGTTCTCATTTATCTCTGAGTCAGGGAGTCGACCAATCTTCTTACCTCGTTATAATCATCGAAACGTAGCAGCAGGGAAATACTGACAAGAATAAATAAGATGTTTTGAAGTCAAAGAAACATCCAGAAATATCCCAGAAGTTAAATAATTTACCTCTAGACTCTTCTATCTGTGATGTCATATTAAAATGTTTTGATAAAATAATTTGAGACATAATTACTAATAGATAATTTTCTACTCAAGTAGACGAGTTACATTTACTTTTACTTGAGGACATTATTGTCTATTTATTTGTACTTTTACTTAAGGGAAAATATTTGCGTACTTCCTCCACCACGGCTGCATTGTGAGAGAGAATCCAAAACAAGAATTCAATACAGAATAATATTAGTTAATCACAGGGATCTTCTTCTCGAAAGCAGCAGCAGAACAAAGATGATGTTTTAATCTGTTTAAACTTAAATTAGCTCTTCTCTCTGTGATGTCATATTCAAAATCTTATTTTTAATGAAGATAATTTGAGACACATTAGGATGAGAAGTTGTACATTGGTTTGTTTTCCTCTTGTCAGCTCGTCCCGTTCATTCATACGCGCTCGCAGCTACATAACTGCCCTTACATCTGAAAAGTAGGGCATCTGAGTGTGTGTGTGTGTGTGTGTGGTTCCATCATTCTCTCTCTCTCTCGCTCTCTCTCACACACACACACACAAACCCACACACTCCAACGGAAGTGTGTGTTCCAGCTGGAGTGCAAGTGATCCATCCCTCCTGCCCCGTCCCTCTGATGTAACAGCACTCTGATTCATTCTCCAACCAAACTACGCGACCATATAAGGACTGCAACCACGTTCTCCGTCACAATCGCAAACGCACACACAAAACGTTTCCCTTGTGGGATCAATGTGTTGGTGAAGTGGGAAGTGCTGAATGGAGCCAATCTTATGAGCCAATCGTATCCTTGCTTACGTCCTGAGACACAAACACAGTCACCGGGCCAAAAAGCTTCTCTGAGAAGTGCTGCTGTTTCTAGACTTGCCCTTGTCATTATCCCTCACACACACACACACACACACACACACACACACACACACACACACACACACACACACACACACACACACACACAAACACACACACGGACACACACAAAGAAAAACAAAAACAGAATCCGTGTCACAGACAGCTGGCCGGCACATCTGGCCAGGTCTTTGTAATCTTGTCAGTACACAGCTGTACGACCATATGATAGACAGATCAAAGAACACACACACACACACACACACTAACACACAAACACACTCCATGCATCTGCGTGGTGAGATTTATTCATTAAACCGACAGAACGCTCGAGCCGGACACTTAGTCAGAGGACGACAGAAGAAGAGAGACGATCACAAGCTTCTCCTGTTTGCCTCAAGTCAGAAAACTTATTTTACACAAAGTGTCACTTACTCTACTGATTCTAGAAGGATGAATGTTGAGTAATCACACTCAAAAAAAGAGCAAAACAAGTAGTATGTGTACACAATTCTTGTTTTGGATGTTCACTATTCTCCTATAATGCAGCAGAGGTGGAGGAAGTACAAACTTCTAACATTTGACATATTAAAAGTACAAATCAAGTAAAGGTAACCTTTATACTTTAGTCATATTTAGCAAGTTCTTGCTTTTAAATATGCTTAAAGTATAAAAAGTAAAAGTATTTGCCAAGTCCTAATGTAATCTATTGTTGAAGTGGGCGGGGCCTAATGTGACCTGCCCGCTGTTATTGGATCAGTGAAATGTGGTGAATCTATAAAGATCAGTATGCACAATATAATATATGCAATAAGTGCAGAATATGAAGTTGGATATTTGCAAATGTCTCTACTTTTTTAAATATAAAAAAATATGAATAAATAGGTTGTTTTATATGAACCAAAAGAAAGGAAAACACACTGTACTTGAGATTTGAACAGTTTTACACATATTATCCCCTAATTTGCAAAGTATTGAATACCCCTCCACTTCCAGCCCCCTCAGTGTAAACACAGTGTGTCTTTTATTCTGTCGTCCCTATTTAAATACTGTAAATACTCCTGTAATTACCTCCCAGTACAACACAACCCAGACCCTCAACTAAAGAGGAACATCAGCTTTCAACCAAAGCAGAACGTTGCAGCCTTGAATGACGCAGGGTTTATCTCAGGGTTGTTTCAGTTTTTAGCATCGAAGGAGACTCAGAGTGCGAGTGAGTGAATGTGTGTGTTGCTTTATGCCTTTTCATGGTTTCTTGGAGGCAAATAACAGCTTCAATTAGTAATGAGCGGGCAAATGAAATATTCAGTGTGGCTCCACGTTGCTTCTGCCTGTCGCTCTCCATGGTGCTGAAAAAGAAGCCGGCCGGGATTTTCTATCAAATCAAACACGTTTACTGATTTTGTGTCAAATCTCTTCATGATGTGGAAACTAGAAAAACAGAGGTTCAGACTTTATACAGTCAGAAGGAAACACGCGTGTACAGTAGAGAGCTTATCCTCCTCTCATCGTGTTCAACTGTCACAGTCGTATAGAGAGAAAAAACAGATTTCTGGATATATAAAGGCCTCGACCCCCCGGGCCTTTGGTTGTGAGGAGAATCCACTTCGCAACTCGCACGCCAACGTGATTCCGCTGATTCCGCCTGGAGGCCGACAGGAAGTGCTCTCGCATCATATGGGCTCGTGACCCCGGCCGCGACCACCGCGGGCACGAGGCAGCGGCACGGAAAGAGTTCACGTGGAGAGATCAAAGCTGTGGAAACATCACAGGGACACAGCGATTTGATCGACCCACGGGCTGAATTCGTAATTGCGTCTTTAGCAAACGCGTGCGTCTGTTGCCTGTTTCTAGGTTAAAAGCCATCTGTCTCTCTGGGTCTGAGTTTCACTCTGAAGAAGCTGCAGCCGGAGACACTTGTCGAAATAAATCGTTAAATGATGCTGGTTCGACTGAACTGTTCGGCTCTCGTCTCCTCTAACGAGTATCGTGCGACTCACACCGAGTATTGTGATGACAAGGCTTCAAAGTTCACTCACAGGACTCAAGGTTTGAGGTTCATGTGCCTCAGAATAATCGTTTGTACGTCACAATAGCAGAAAGAAAGAAAAAGCGTGGAAATAGAGCGGCTGTGGATGAGTTTACATTTGTTCTGTGACAGTAACGTTAGAAAGACAAAGCTAAGTTTCTCAGACAGTTTTTCCTTTATGTCTTTGTGCCAAGGGGGGGTTTCAGGGGTAGAGATTTTAGAGGAGATCTATTCAGGCTGAATATTTTCCCTTGTGTTACTGCTTGAAAAGGTTTACAAGCTCTAATGTAATTGAGGGGTTGAGGTTTAAGCTTCATTTTATTTGGAGCGTTCATTTGACGGGAACATAAAACTTTACAACTATCGCCCAAGTGTCTCGAAAAATGAGTCCGATCCAAATCTTTCAGAATTTAAGATGGGAACTAGAGCCTCCGTACTGGGGGGGGGACGTCACCACCAGGTGAGCTGTGGGGTCCCGTGTACGATGGCTTGAGGGTCGTACTTCGGTGGCCGCAGGTTTGATTCCGACACGCCCCTTTGCTGAGGGTCTTTCTTCCCCTTTCATGCTTAACTCCGTCCTATCGAAGAGAAGCTTACTGCCCAAATGAAATCTAGAATTTAAGATGAGGAATACTGTCATAGTTAAAACACTGGGATGGATACACATTTTAACAAATCCTCCACTGCCGTATTTCAATATATAATCCGACCCTTTTAACTCATTGCCATCCATTCCCCAGTAACCAAGACTTTCAGGAAAGTTGCCGTACAGTATCCCAACAGGCCAGCGAAGCCTCATTAGTATTTCTGGTTGTTACTGTATCAGCAGCGGTGGAGCAGGGCAGACTTCCAAGATAGATAATTCAGAGTTTGCATGTTTCAGACAGCATCGCAAATCCTCACTTCAAGCATCAAGCCGTTCCATTGCATAAGCTGAAGCCTGCAGTGGGCTTGTTGTGGCGGGGGAGGAGGAGGAGGAGGAGGAGGAGGAGGAGGAGGAGGAGGAGGAGGAGGAGGAGGAGGAGGAGGAGGAGGAGGAGGAGGAGGAGGAGGAGGAGGAGCATGTTTGCAGTGACTCCGAATAGAAAAGAAACCATCAAAGTGCAAGTGACATCTGTACCTAATTTCTCTGTCGTACGATTTGACTGTGTCCATGGGGGAAATAAAATAAAACCGTGCAAACACAAAGCAGGTGGATTTTCTTTCACTCCACTATTTAAAGGTCACACTTCTTTTTATCTGAATGGATGTTTGGGTATAATGTGAAATCCTTTCAGGAGACGGACGTCAATCTGATGCCTGAGGATTCACATCATGTAGCAAAGAGGTGCTGGAGTGTAACAGAGAGAGAGAGAGCGAGAGAGAGAGACGCGTCAGCTGGAGAGAAGAGTGACAACGACACCGAACCAGGTAACTAAAGACAAGTGAGACAGCCTGGACAAACAGCTGGACCCACACACACACACACACACACACACACACACACACACACACACACACACACACACACACACACACACACACACACACACGTCCTAAACTACACAACACCCGACACGGAGAGAGTCAGTTCAAAGCTAAACCTCTGCCCCCCCGTAAATCTCTGTGTGGGACCATTATCCGTTTAAGAGATTTTGCTCGGGCCCCGTTTCTGTCTGAGTCTCTTTGAGGATTATTTATCTGCTGAAACATTTCATGAAAAAAGACCAACGACAACACGGCTGTTTGGGATTTTATAACCAATGTTTTTCTATTAGAGTTCAGCTGTGATTTGTAAACACAAAAACTTTATAAACACAAATACTATACTGTATATGTATGATAAAAATCGATCTAAACCAAATATATTGGATTTTTTAGGTATTACAATGCATCGCTACACGGTCATGCATGCATGTGCAAAACAATTTGGGGCACACTCACAAAAAGCCAAAGCACTTGTAGAAGTAAAAATGAAATGTACAAATGTCTCACAAACACAGACGCCAATAGGTCAACGATAAAGGCTATCAAATGGAAATCAGCAGAAGAAGAAAGTACGTAATAAACGATTTAAAAACAATCAAATATGACAAACAGGGACGATAATAAACCAACAAAAGAACAAATATGAAGGCAAACGTCCCAACTTTAACATCAGGGTGGAGATACGACTCTTCAACGTTCCAACACAACTTCAGCATCTGCACAAACTACAGAGGAATCTCACTCCTTCATTGACAGGATCATCTCGATCAGAATAAAGGAATCAGTCACCGGCTTCAGGAGCAGAACTCTGAGTTCAACAGACTCAGATCCTGGACTGTGATTTATAATGAACCATGAAGGAACATAAAGTTGTGTTCTGTGTCCGTCTGAGTAGAATAACTCATAATCTACCAAAACAATTTCCATGACATTTTGCGGAGGGGTTGACCCGAAACGTTTTGGAGCAAATCCGGATAAATGGTCAGATCCAGGATTATTTATTTTCTCCCTTTCTTCAACATGGCGAGACAAATCTCATGTTGTCATTTCAGTCTCCTGGGTGGAGTAGAAGCTTGAGTGATGTTGAAGCCACATAATTCAACTAGAAGTCGATTTTTTCATTGCATTTTGCTTTTATCAATGTTTTATGCACAAGGTGGCTTAAAAAAAATTGAAGTTGGTGTTTAAATAAATGCAAAAAATAGCTCACAAAAGGGGCATTTGCTTTTGAACAAAACAAAGACACTACTTTTGAAAAGTCCTGCTTCACAAAACCTCTCTTTGCCAGCTTATAATATCCCAGGTTCTAGAAACAACCCTCACCCTCTGGTCTGTTTGATGCCCGGGACGAACCAATCTGGATATTTTGCAAAACTAACTTTTCCTCTGCGTATGAGATACTGGTCCACACAGAAAATAAAGCTTGTATGGATAAAATATGGATGGAAACAAAGGGGGAAATATCTGTAAAAAGAATATTCAGTAGTGTCTCCGACCTCATGTCTCCGTCTTGTGCCACAGGATTGTGTAATATTTAAGTCACATTGGTGATTGTGTATTTGACCAGCTACTTGAAACTGGTCCAATCTGAACCAACCCGACCTCCTGCTTGTCCGAGTGATCCAGAGAAACTGAGACAAAGCGTCTCTCTGCTGAACAGTTTCCTCTCACTCACGCAAACAGGCTGCAAACAGATTCCCTCAAACTCCGTCCAAGGGAAACAGGTTTCAGTCTTGATTTGGTTTCTCACTCCAAGTAAAAAAAACCACTGACCGTGTGTCGGAGCAGATCATCCCATCATCCGATCTGCTCCGAGCTGTGGAGTTGTGGGGGTGTATCTGTATTTATTTCATCAGCTTACATAATGTGGTCGGAGCTGGAATAATGACTTTGTATGTGGCAGCCGTGAGCCAACTAACAGAATATGTTTATGCCCGGACAATTATAATGTTGTTGTAGAGCATTTGCCGAACGCTCGGGGGACGAGGCCGGGGGTCCGGGACGTTTCTGAGCCGTCACGAGCTCCAAGCATCTGTGATGGTCTTTGGACCTGAGAGAGAAGCCGTCACTGCCTCGTGTCCTCCTGAGATCTTCTCTTCACATCTGCTGGAATAATTCAGTCTCTGTGTGTTTGATACTGAGCTCGTCCGTCCGGGTGTAATGTGACAGTTGTAATCTCTGCTTCTCCCTTTGTGACTCACTTCGTTCCCATCTAAAATGATTACTGTGTGTGTGTGTGTGTGTGTGTGTGTGTGTGTTCGTGTGTGTGTGTGTGTGTGTGTGTGTGGTTGGTAATCAGTCAGCTTAGCTCTTCATCTCGGTAAACAATTAGCCCGGAAGGCCGAGCCGGCCAATCAGAGCCTAGCAGAGGCAGCCGGGCGGCCAATAGCAGCGAGGAACACTGAGTCCCCCTGTGACACGCTGACCCGCTGCATGTCGGTGAGCGTTGCTATGGAAACCCTACTGTACAGAGCGGCTCCGAGGTAACGCAGTGAAGCGAGGGTGGGAAAGAGCGAGGTGGGAGGAGAGGAGAGGAGAGAGGGATGTGTGCAAACGTAGGACGAGGAAGGAAAAAGCCAAAGAGCGGAGGAGGAGTGATTCCTAGAGAAGTGGCCTCGGGTGTAGTTGGAGGAGAGAGAGAGAGAGAGGGATGGACTCCACCGAGGGAGAGGGAGCCGGCTCGGAGGTGCACAGCCTGTTCTCAGTGTGTCGGCTGCAGAGCATCTCTGAGTGTTTCGGTTCTGGACTCTTTGGAGGAGACAGAGTCCTGAGGTTCTGAAGGTTAGATCCTCAGCTAGAACCTGAGAGGAACCTGAGTTCAGCTCAAAGAACCGAGGCCTTGTTTCCTCAGAGATCCACAGGAAATCAGATTCTGTTCATGTGATTAGTCGGCAGAAAATAAAAGATGTCCACCTTCATGTTCTATTTAACTTATTTCTCTACTTGTCGTTATTTAACCACTATTCCACTTTAATTCTGCTTCTCAAAGAAAATCAAATTAATCCAAAATAACAAACGAATCTCATTTATAGTTTGTAATTATTTTGTTCATTAAAAAACGATTTAAGCTTGATGTTATGTTTCCACAGAACATTGACCTCATTCAGAATAAAACATTATTCTGATTATAATGTTTCCATGAGTTCCTAATACAATATTCCATTTATATTTACATGCTATAGAGCATAATTATATTTTGACTAATATCATCTTCACATCCTCCTACTTGTTTACACCCATGTTTGTTCCAACAGCTGCTAACTGTCACATGATGATTAGCAGAGAAAACGATGATCAATGTTAAATACGAGCTTCCGATTCCGAAGCAATTTAATATATAAACCATCCTTAACCAGGCATAAGGCTCTTATTTTGAAACATGAGACAGGAAGGACTTGTGTTTAGCTGGCAAGTCACGATGATCGGGTGAAAATACGTCAAGAGACAAAAGATGCGTAAACACAGAAATCCATATCTTACTGTCCAGATTACAACGAGTAGGAGTAGTAGTAGTACTGGTTGTGGTATTAGTGGTAGTAGCAATGGTAATGTTAGTGGTCGTAGAGGTAGTAGTAGTAGAAGTACTAGTAGTAGTAGTAGTAGAAGAAGTACTAGTAGTAGTAGAAGATGTTAATACTGTAACTTGGTCAATCACTCTCTATAAAAACCTTCAGTTTGATGTATAACCTCATATGTGAAATACAAATACATGCTGCAAGTATAAGTACACAATGTACTGCTGGAGCTGGATAAACACTCATAACTAGGCCAATCTCTGCTGCATGTACAGTATGTGGGTTCAAATACTTCACAGAGCAACAGTGTTGTTATCTCCTCTCTCTCTCTCTCTCTCATTCTCTCTCTTATTCTCTCTCTCTCTCTCTCCGGGAGGTTTTCTTATCACGGTTCTGTTCTCTCTCTGTTTTCATCCTTCATCTCTTTTCTCTCTGAAACGACCTCACTCGTCCCCTGATGGAGAGAATCTCTCGTATTAATAACGATATCCATCCATCCATCTTTCCATTATCCGTCCATCACTGGACTGATCCATTCATCCGTCACTCTGTACATCTGTCCATCCATCTCTCCGTCTATCCGTCCCTCCCATCTGTCTGCTTATCTATCAGGGCCACTTCTTCTTCTCCTCCGTCCTGAATCAACCTCTCACACCCGTCTGGTCTGGGGATTGTATCAGGCTGCTTTAGGACAGTGTGTGTGTGTGTGTGTGTGTGTGTGTGTGTGTGTGTGTGTGTGTGTGTGTGTGGTCCAGACGAGCTTTGTGAAACCTGCTGGTTGTAGAGTTATGTAACACGGCTTTAACTGTACTGTGTGTATGCGTCTGTTGCTCAGCTCACACACTTTTTCAGCCCGATTGTGTGCCGCGTGTGCGTTTTTTTACACACACATTGTGTATGCATGGCACGTGTGCTTGTGTGTTTCTATTTTTAAGCAGGAATCCATATGGTATGTGTCTCATTAACGGTGACTGAACTGAGCTCGGCTCTAAGTGCATTGACGGCATTGATTTCAATTTCAGGGAAAATCTGGTGTCGATTTAAAAGATATTCTGTAAAATAAAGACCCTTTAAAATATCTGTAAATATGCAAAAACACTTTGTATGCAACAAATAACAAAGAGAACTGTTAATCTTGTTGCCGTAACCTATGGATTGACTTTTAAAAAAATCAAATCACCAGAAAATCAAGTCATCGATATATTCCATGCAAATAATTGACTAATACGTTTAGATTTTCTGGCCAAGGTCCAAATGAAAACACTGTACATGTACTTGTTGTATTTATACCGATTCAAGCAGTTTGGTGTCAAGAAGAAAATGTAGAGAAATATTGGATTGACCAAAATGACCCGTATCTCAAACCGATTTCCTCAACGCCAGGATGAAGTGTTCCGGTCACTTTCCCTCCGGCAACATCGTGAACTTTACATTTGTGTTTTTACTTTAATTCCCAACCAATAACTTCATCCAACTGTCTGATGGATTTCCATGAATGAACTTTAGTAAAGACATTCATGCTCCCCAGAGGAAGAGCGTTGATCCCCTTTCTTCTAACTTCAGGTCCAAATGGGAATTTATGCAAGAGTTCGATAAGACTAAAGACGTGAGCATAAGCCAAATATAATGTTTAGTGCTGATTAGCAAATGTTAGAAAGGTGACATGCTAACTTGTAGCTTAGCATCACTGTTAGCTGGTTCACTTCAGCTTTTAGAGCAAGGCTACAAACTCTCAGTTTAAATCACTGTACAAGTTTATAATTCTCACATTTAGGATCTCACGACTCAGAGGAGTTTTCCCAGAGGCAACAATATTATCTTAAAGATTCTGTGGGTTATAAGTTGAGGCTGGTTTGACGTTTTTGCATTAATTTGCTGCAGCTCTCTGCACTGACCTGCTTTACCTTCAACTTCAGGACGACTTGAGTGGAATAATAATTAAAAAAATCCGCCTGTTGCTCCGCCACACAAGTCTGGAGCCTTTGCTGTGTATTTGAAAATACTTCACAGTACACGGGAGTAATTAAAAAACAGACAGTTTCTGCTGCTGTGGGGAAATTAACAGTGAATTACGGCCGGTTCCTCGGGAGCTGTCGTCCTCCTCTGTCCCTCCGACCCTTTATTCCTCCCTGAAGACTGCATGGCCTGAATCGAAGGCCTCCAAATAAACCGTGTGTCCTCATGCAGCTGAACCGAGGGGTTGAGACCGGAGGAAAGAGAGGAAGAGGAGGACAACCAGAGAGGAAGAGGAGGACAACCAGAGAGGAAGAAACCAGAGATTGAGAATCATTCATCAAAGCCTGTCCTTGTGCAACCCCCTGCCGCTGCATGAATGGGTGTGATGACAGGGGGGGGGGGGGGGGTGGCGGGCGGCGGCGGGAGAAAGGATGACCCGAGAAGACCTCGGGACAAGCTCCTCCCACTGTAAATCTGTCACCTGGTGTGACTGTCAGCACTCGTTCAATCATCCTCCGGTTACAAGGCGCTGGTTTTCATTGAGGACAGTCGTCAATCATTCTGACACCGAGGGTCTGGTTCACACAACCTCTCACACCCAACCCCACAGATCCCCCACAATGCAACGCTCCCCTCCTACCTCCGTCCGAGTACGTCTCGGTTCCGTATCCGTCCTGCAGGCCGTTGTTCCACGTCCCCTCGTACTTCCCGCTCGTGCCCGTGCTCTCCCGGACGCCGTAGCGGCCCTTGAAGCCGTGCGTCCACTCGCCCTTGTACACCCAGCGGCCTTTGTTCTCCACGCCCACTCCGTGTCTCTTGCCCTGAGCCCAGGTGCCCTGGTAGGTGTTGCCGCTGGGCCACGTGTAGACGCCCAGCAGCTCGAAGCCGTGGGCCCAGGAGCCACAGTACTCGCCCTGGCCTTTGGGTCCCGTGCAGATCCCGTGGCCGTGCGCCTTGCCCTCCTCCCACCCGCCGCAGTATGACCCCCCATCGTCAAAGTTGAACCTGCCGCCAGTGGACATGCATGAAACAGGTCTTGGCAATTCCCCTGAAGCCTCGACAAAAAGAAAAAGAAAAGAAAAAGAAAACCGAGGGAGGAAAGAGAAGGACAGGTTGGTGCTACGATCAATCCATGGAGCTGAATTCAGAGTTCGGTGAGGAGGAGGAGGAGGAGGAGGAGGAGGTGGAGGAGGAGGAGGGGGAGGAAGTTGGGAGGAAGAGGGAGCGAACTCCCACTCGAATGGAGAGACGCCACCCTTTGTTTCCAGCTGGCAGGAAGAAGAAGACGGAGGAGGAGAAACAAGGTGGAAAAACCAAACTCGGCCCCTCACAGGAGAGTCAGGGGGTTTCCCGGCTCGGTGGGAGAAGAGAGAGAGAAGCTGATCACTCCATCCTCCTCCTCTCGCTGGGCTCCGGGTTTTCTCTGGCTAGCACCTCCCGTCTCCTCTGTGGCAGGTGAGACAGGGGAGTGGGCCCGGAGCTGCCATCATCCTCTCTGAGCCGGAGACGAAACCCTCCGGCCTGGAAGCAGCCTCCGCCGACACAAACGCAAAGAACTCTCCCTCCTACTCGTCTTCTTCTCCTCCTCCTCCTCCTCCTCCTGCTCTCCGGCTCAGGCCCACTCGCTCGGCCGCCTCCTACCTGACGATTGCCTCCACCTCTCTGGGGTGTGGAGCCAAGAAGCAGTGTCCCCGGGGGGGGGGGCAGCCCTTCAAACCTGCAGGCTTCCTCCAGCAGAGGAGCCGCCCATCACCTGCAGCTGGGACATGTCGGCACGATGAGGAAAGAGAGAAACTCTCCCTCTTTTAGAAAATGTTTTTTCTTTGGGTTCGCTCCTGAGCAGAAAATCATTCAAAGTCGGAATGTGTGCGTCGTCTCACTTCAGGCTCCAGCATCCTCTTCTTATGGTGTCACGCACACACACACACACACACTCAGACACACACTTGGCCTGGTCGCACACATGCACAGGAAGAGGGAGAGGCAGACAAATGGGGGGAAACATAAGGTAATCTGCTTTGTGTTGGTCCTGTGGTGCTGGAGAGCAGTGCAGCCTCCTGCACACACACACACACACACACACACACACACACACCCTGTATGCATGCACACACACACACATGCACACTTTCTGACAGCAAATGCGCACACACACACACACACACACCCAGGGAAAATAAACAAGTGGCTTGATTAATTCTCCTTCTTCTCTCTCCTCCCCCCTTCTCTCTCAGTCTGTCTGCAGCTCTTTAATCCACCGCGTCCATAAGTGGTTTATCCTCTGCGTGCGTTGCCTTCAGGTCTCCGGCCTGATGGAAGAACATCCATGAAGGAGATGCTGTTGTTGGTGTGGTTCTTCCTCCTCAGCATCTCCTGCTCGTCTCCATGTTTCCCTACGGAGCGCCGGCTGACGCACAGCCTGCTGCCTCACAATCTCCTCTCCTCCTCTGGCTGGATGGCTCTATCTATCTCCCTCTCTCTCTCTCTCTCTCTCTCTCTCTCTCTCAGAAAATCTGCTCATTAGAGAGGACTGTTCCAATGCAGCCAACCACCCCCCGACCCACCCCTCCTCCTCGTGCTCAATAGCACGCTCCAGCTCTTAAAGGGACACACACTCCACAGCCAGGCCTGCTCCTCCTCTCCTCCTCCTCCTCCTCTCCTCCTCCTCCTCCTCCTCCTCCTCCTCCTCCTCCTCCTCCTCCTCTCCTCCTCCTCCTCCTTCTCCTCCTCCTCCCTCACCTGTAGCTTCATTTACTCAGCGTGTGTCCGTCTCCCAGCATCCGGCCTCAGTCTCGTGACCTGAGACAACACTGGAGTGGGGGTGCACAGGTTCAGTCGTCAGTCAATGGCTCCGGATCGGGAGGAAAGATCCCGACTGGGCCCCGAGATGTTAGGGACACGCACACAGGTCCCATCAACCTGTGGTGGGCCGGCCTCAGAGGAGGGGTCTTGTGATTGAAAGGCCGAAACACATGATGAGGAAGGTGGACAACTGAAGACATGTCCCCAACATCCGCTCACATCAACGAGGATATTCTCCATCTTGTCCTATGTTCTTTCAGTTGACAGGGTTTAGTTTAAAAGGGCATAGAGGTGATGACGTCTGATCCACCGAGCGACCACATGGTTTTCATGGTTCTGCCACACAAGCCAGTAGCCAGTCAGATTGACCTTTGGCCTCAGTGGACCCTGAAGTTCGGCCTGTAGCGTTGATCATGAGGCCAAAACACTCGATGACGATAAAGTGCACAACGGAAGTTATGTCCCTAACATCCACTGGAGGCCGCTAACACCTGCTAACATCTAGGGATGTCACGAGAACCGATACCTACGATACCTTTCGATACTAACATAACAAAACGTGCACAACGTGTCTCACAACAAAGCTTCACTCACATGCGACCGCAACTACCGTATAACCCTCAGTATATGCGCAGCGCAAGCACATTGAATTACCGTATATGACATTAACAACATCCAAATAATGCACTTTTTTTTTACCGTGGTATAGAAATTGGCATCGAGAATCGTCTTATTTTACTGGTATTGGCACCGACTACTGAATTTTTGGTATCGTGACACCCCTACTAACATCTGCTGGTCGTTGGTAACTTAAGACCTTCAATCGTACAAGAAACACTCACCTTCTTGTTCCTGTATTCTAAAACATCGAAGGTGCAGTTAAAACAAAAACAATGTATTTCAGCTGCACTCATTAGATCCCATCAGTCGTTTTAAATTCTGCACCAAATCCACAACATCGCTGTAAAAGCATAAAACTGTCGATTCCCAGTTGAATCCACTTTGCCTCAGCTGCACATCAGGTTTGTATTTGTTACCGAACGGTGTCATTCAGAGGGTTTTGCGTCATCCTGCTGACTCACAAACAAACAAACAAACCAGCCGACAAATAGAGCAGAATGTCACAGAGTGGAGGCACAACAGTTAGATCCAGGCGAGCTGCAGCAAATTCAAAAGAATCATAGACGTCTCCTCAAGATTTCATCATGTATTATATGTGAAATTAATGAAAATGTCACCAAAAAACAAAAAAACCATAAATCTTTTGATGCTAAAGAAAGTCGTGAATTCCAGATCAGCTCCAACATTTTATTAATTCTTTCCAGGCCCATGTTCCGTCGTTCAACCAGGTTTTGTGGAAATCTATGAAGTATTTTTTATGTGATGCTGCTGATTAACAAACAAACAAATGGACAGTTGTGAAATAATAACTTGTATCCTTCTTGGCCACAGAGAGGTGACATTTAAACATTTACATAGGACTGGAAAACGTGAACTACAGCTAATCAGGAGTTTTCAAACCAGGAGTCCAGTCAAATAAACAAGATATGAGAAATGTGTTAAAGCTACTTTGATTTCAAAAGGATCTCTCAAACATTCTGAGTTTGCTATTCACAGGAATCATCTGCTGAAAGAAGAGATCTCAGCAGATCAATGATCAACAGTCGCTGATTTCCGTGAAGCCAGATCTCAGATATAAAGGATCTCAAACTCAGGTTCCATCTTCTGCTTTTAATGTGATTTGAGTCCAGAGTCTGTTCAGCTGTGATCGTCCAGTCGAGTCTCATCATCGAGGTCTGAACACCGATCTGTCAATCATGATGCTTCCCCTTGTTTTTACAGAATCAAACAACTAATTAATTTAATAATGAATTCGTTAGAAACATGAACACTTGAACATCCGATGCTGTGATGAGAAGTTAACAAAATAAACCCTTTCACTTTATGCCCTGAAGCTAGTTTGGGTATTTAAGGTCAATGCTGATCAATTAGCGAACGTTTAAGGTCAAACCGGAAACTACAGGTGTGGTCGTCCGTCCTCTAATGATTCGTCCTGTTGTCGTCCTTGTCCTCCTGTTCATCAGTGTCTGAGAGAGCTAAGCCAATTCCAGCCCAGATTACAGTAATAAAATCAGTGCGAGGCCGGGGATTAAGGCTTAGGCCTCTAAACACACTGGTAGTAGAGAGAGAGAGGGAGAGAGAGGGAGAGAGAGAGAGAGAGAGAGAGAGAGAGAGAGAGAGAGAGAGAGGGCAGGAGAGAGGGAGGAGAGCGGAGGAGGGAGATGGAGAGAAGGTGAGCAGGTACAGGGCAGGAAGGGGGGGGGGGGAGGCGCAGTGTGGCGAGTGATGTCCTGACCACAACAGAGGGATTAGGAGTTAAAGACATTAGAAACCACGCGTACGAACCCACGACATGAAGTGGAAAGAATCAATTAGAGAGAGGAGAGTCGGGGATAATGATTACTGGCTCGTTAGAGACGTTATGAAACCGTGACGAGCAGAACGCAGGCGGAGTCCAGGCCGAGCCCACTCCTCCTGGAACCACGTTTAATTCACCACATCCGGATCTTTGTACAAGCTCATAGACATCAGGCTTTATTCATCAAGAGGCAAGAATTATTCTCTGGGAAATTAATAATAATGACAAACAACTGAAGCTCCTCCATCACTACTGCACAGACTCTGTGGTCAACAGTGCATCATGGCAGCACCCGAGTCCGATTCATATCCTTCGGCCATCTTCATTTACAGCTTATTGAAAATAAATAAAAAGAACGATCTGCTCACAAGGTTTAAAAACATACTTGAGTTTCCCAAAGGGAACTGAACAAGTCTGAGGATTCAAACTCTCGACTAATTCTGACTGAAAGTTCCTAATATCGGGTTCTTTACTGAAACACTCAAAGTTCAGAGGACGATAAAACAGACACTTCCTCAAAGACCTGACACTGCATGAAAAGAAGCGTTTGTGTCAATCTGTGTCGCAGAGAAGTGTTGGCACATCCTTCGGTTAACGACTTTCACACGTATCTGCAGGCAGCAAAGGAAACGCTCAGGGTTCCTGCAGTTGTCAAGCCTGTGAGCTGTTGAGATTTGACCCCCCCTGCTCCAACTCCTAGAGGACGCTTTCACATGCAAATGACAATGCTCTGAGCTTCACAAATGCAAATCAGTTTCCCTGAGAGCAGATAACACCAATGTGTAAGAGGCACCAACAAACTATCTGGCTGAGTAAACCAGGCTTAAAATAAATATTAAACCTGAAATTTTAAACCACACCTCTACCAGCAAATAAATGATGCTGGGTATGATCATCTGTGTCCTGTAAGCTCCAAACTTCTACTGGCTTTCCATAAAAATATCTGTCCTCCCAAAATACTGGCATCAAATTCACATGTCAATGGCAAACTAAGCTGTTCCATGAATTATAAATGGTACCTTTTCACCACTACTTTCAAAATTGCTATGAAACATTCATTGATTTAATGATTTAATAATAAAAATAGTAATATTTAATCCCCCATGGACTGCACAGTGACAAAACACAGCAGCCGGCTGTTTGGATACAACATACATCTCCACTCAGTTTGATTATTATTTTAAATATAAAGGAGACACAATATAGAGCTTAAATTCCTTCATAATTTGAACTTCAATTGTCTAATTGTTGTTATTAAACTTTCTCAGTATTCCATTAAAACAGTCAACACTTTTATCCAAAGCGACTTACGATAAGTGCATTCAACTATAAGGTTACGAACACAGAACAGCGTGAATCATGTGTGTAAATGTACTAAACACCACAAAAAATAAACCTGGCCTCAGTCAAATACTTATCCCATATGAATTAACCGCTGCTCACGTCACCCGCTCGCGTCATCAGCTGATGGACTCGTCCAATCAGAGCCTCGTAAACGCCGTGCAGCAGCGTCGAGTGTCCCGCAGACAGGAAGCGGGTCGTGTTTAGCTTGTCCCGTACGAGTGACTCTGTCTTCGGGGTAAATAACTTGCTGAAGTCGACACGACGCTTTTCCCTGGAGGAGAAGATGAGTGCGTGTGGAGGCAGAGCCGCGGGCCCGGTGTGGACGAGTCGAGGCGGAGAAGACGGGCGCACAGTCCCTGAGTTACGGTGAGCTAGAGCCGCCATGCTAACCACTAAGCTAACCCTACATCTGAAAGCATGTCCGCCACTCTTTGGGATAGCGAGAAAGTTGCTAAAATACGAATACAGCATCGAGTGCTGGAGCAGATCTAGTGCATGTGTAAATATGTATGAATTACTTAGATGTAACAGTTTGTTCTCGTTAAGTTTTTTCATCAACGTGACTTTTTTCTGTATGTTTTCACAGCCTCACCCCCCCCCCCCCCACACACACACACAAACAAAGAGGCGTTAGGCTGAGACGCTGAAAGTCCGGATTTAAAGTGCAGAAAATGAAGCCATTGAATGTAAGTAACTGTTTATGAATTGTTTTGGTGTTTTTTTGCTGTGGATCTTCCAACGGTGATGCAGCGCGGCTATTTCCGTTTATTAATAATAAAGTCATGTTACATGTGTTGTTTTCCAGCTGCCTGTCCATGACGTACAAAGACACACTATGAGCCAGTATGATCCGACCAGACCTTACATCAGCATTGAGGAGTTGTCGGAGAAGAAAGAGGGTAAGGTTATATTCATTAAATAATTTTCCAGTTACATGTAAAGGTGTATGTTGTAATTGAACTGTGCTAATTTTACTGAATGTGTTTACAGCTGATTGAAGCGGTACAGATGACATGGATCCATCCTTCCACAGCCAGGAGTGCACCGACCTGTGTCCCACACTTCATATAAGACTGGAAGCTACACTGATCTCACAGCTACACACCACAGACGTCTACACACTGGAGAAGAGTCCCACAAAGAAGTCATGACCCAGAGGCTGCAGAGAAACATTTCAAGCCTCATCTGAGTTTTTGTACAATATTTTTGCTGTATGTAAATAAAGCTTTCACTCCACATATACCTTGTTCACATTTGTTCCCTGTACAATATGTTCACCTATAACATCAAGCATCACATGAATGTTTAGTTTTAATTAACTGCAGTGCTTTTGGTAAAGGCTTACTTATAAATAATAATAAATATTAATATATACATTTTTATTATAAATATTGTGTGGGAGGGGCTTACCCCACGTGCGGAATGCTGTGACCCCACGTGTGCACTGCAATGACCCATAAGGTGACCAATAGCAACACTTCTACCAACCAATCGCGAGTGACATTAGTTTCAAGGGTCTGTGGTTTCCTCCAATGGTGAGTAGAGAGAGGTTCTAGCCAGCGGCTGGACTCCGATTCATATGCTAATTAGATCACACGTCGCGATCGGTCCGCGAGGCTCAGCGAGCCCCCCCGCGGCTCTCTCCTTTGTTCTCCAAATCCCCCTTAAGGTCCGCAAACGCCGATAGACCCACCTTGTCTTCACTGGCGAACGCCGAGGTAACATCATGGAAACAGTTGGTTACAGCAGGGGATTAGGCCTGTCCGTAGAGGTTCACTGTGACAATAATACTGCTTTTCGTCTAGTGTGAAGGAAGAGAAAGTTGGGATGAAAGTCTAGAACATTAGGATTCAATGGTTCGCACCTGAAAGTCCGACCTTCATGTGTTTGCTCCATTCTTTTAATTTGATCTGTTTACTTTTCATATTTTAACTTAGGGAATGCACTAAAATATTTTGTCTGACATACGTACGTCCTGTCGTCATCACCTACGTGGGCGGTTTCTACTTATACTTGACTCTTATTGGTTAGAAGACGGACGTGTGTCTGACATAAACGTGTTGTCAGTTTGGCAAATAGAAGTCGTTCACTTCTTTCTGTTTAAATGGAGAAAATGAGCAAACTGATTGACTTTGTTCATTTCATTGCAACAGTAACATCAACACAAGCAGTGAAATAAACGTCCTTGTTATTGCTTCTTCTTCTTCTGTGGTTAAATTCCATCTCAACTTCCTGTGAATGGCCCGAAAGTCTGAACTGTACAAACAAGTGATTTCAGTCGAACAGAATCCTGGTTCAGTTTGATCCGGACCCAGAACAACTCGTCTGGTCGGACTCATTCTGGGTCCGTTGGTCGGAGGAACATCTCACACCTGATTAGGGTTGCAAAATTCCGGTAATATTCAAAGTTGGAAACTTTCCATGGGAATTAACGAGAATATACCGGAATTAACGGGAATAAACGGGAATTAACGGGAATAAACTTGAAATGTTGTAGGTAATTTATACTAACTGTATTTACCTTGTCATATACAGACATAAATATAAACATTTTGTTTTGTCATAGGCTGATTTGAGCCCTGAGGAAACTTTGGGCACTTGACTATATGCTTCTGCATCGTTGTGTCATTCTTAACATAGGTCTTTGCACAGTATTTGCAAATGTACACAGCCTTTCCTTCTACATTGGATGGGGTGAAATGTCTCCACACATGAGATAGTGCACGTGGCATTGTTCTGTAGAATAAGATGAGAAAAAAGTTTGTAAAAAAACACTAATGCAATGCTAGAGATATAGATAGTTCCAAACAATTGGAATCGTCTGTAAACATATTTTACAATTGATGGATAAATGATTGGAAATAGGCTAGATGAACAGATGAACAATCCTCAATCAGCATGCTCATATATTTTCACCAGTAATATCATGGAAACTTAACTGACTAGTCCTGCACTCTACAGCAGGCCTCAGTAGCCCTGCTGTAGAGTGAAGGATGCTGGGAGTTATCTGTGCATGTGATGGAAGAATGACCAGTGGAGGGTTGAAACTCAACGTTCCATACATCTTTAAAATAGAGTTTTGAATGATGTTTTAATTGCTCAACGTTTAATTTGCGTAGTTTTTTTTTCAAAATTCCCAAAATTCCCGAGCTAAACTTCCCATGGAAACTTTCCGCCCCTTTGCAACCCTACTCACACCTGATGTTTTGTTTCGGACTAAAGGTCCAAACCAAACAAGGCCCAAAGACAAACCAGATGAAGACATGAGGGCTGACCTGTCAATCAGAGCATCCAACACGAGGTGAGCAAGAAACAGGAAGAGAAGAAAGGAAATAAGAAAACAATAGAGTGTTTCGTGTTGAGCCAGAAGTGACTCAGTCCTCTCTCGATATAAAGACTTTATTGACAATCTGTTCTTGAATCATCTCGTACACACAGTCAATAAAAGGCCTGATGTGGTTGTGTATGACGTGTTCTCCGTCACACACACATCAGTGACGCGTCGGTGACGACTCCGGACCACGAGTCTCACGTCAGCTCAGCGCCAGAAAAGATTCCTCTTCTCTTTAGTTATTTATTGAGTCTTTTTTTGTCCCGGAGTTGAAATTTAAAAAAAAAAGAAAAAGAAGAAGAAGAAAGAAAGGGGCGGTGGGGGGTGGGCACGGGGAAAAAAGGAGGGTAAGAAGAAGAAGGAGAGGAAGGCAGCCTCATTCTCATCCATCTCTCCTTCTCCTCTATTATTCATCAGCCTCTTCTCATCCCGCGTTCAGCATGCTGATGGAGGATAAAATAGGTCACCGAGGGAAAGGCTGACTGATGTCTTCCCTGACTTATCGTGCACTCGCTCCCCCTCCTCTTCCTCCCCCTGGATCCCTCCCTCCATCCTCTTCCTCTCCCTTTTACTTCCCCACTGTCCCCCCCCCCACTCTCTGTTCCCAGTCTCCGTCTCTCTCTCTCTTGTAGACGAGTGAAACTAAGACAAAGGAAATGTGTTGCAGCTTCAGATCTGCAGGGGGCACACACTCGTCTTCATCACATCTACAGATCTTTCTACTGGAAGGAAAGAAGAAGAACCCAGTAAGACAAGGTGGTTGGGAAAACACGAGTATAAAGAAAAGAGAAGAGAAGAAAGAAAGATGAATTATGTTTTTATTTGAACTGTAACACATAATTTTACTTTTCAAACATTAATATGTGGGGTGTGGCTTTGGAAAATTAAAGTAAGGTTAAAAAACAGTGACGACAGGTTCATTGGTTTTGGTTTGTTTGGTTATTTGTTTGCAGATTTATTCAAAAACTACCAAACGAATTTTTGATGAAAGGATCACGTAGGAGACTGATGTCTGTCTGTATTTGTAATTTAGTTTTGATCTCAATAAAGATCTGGATGTAATGAATTTAAATGATGTTTAATGACGGGACTGTTGGAAGAAGAAGAACCCAGTAAGACGAGGTGATGGGACAACACGAGTATAAAGAAAAGAGAAGAGAAGAAAGAAAGATGAATTATGTTTTTATTTGAGCTGTAACACATAGTTTTACTTTTCAAACATTAATATGTGGGGTTTGGCTTTGGAAGAGAAAAGTAAGAATTAAGGTAAACAAACAGTGACGACAGGTTTATTAGTTTTGGTTTGTTTGGTTATTTGTTTGCAGATTTATGCAAAAACTACCCAACAAATTTTTGTCTGTTTGTATTTGTAATTTTGTTTTGATCTCAATAAAGATCTGGATGTAATGAATTTAAATGATGTTTAATGATGTTGGAAGAAGAAGAACCCAGTAAGATGAGGTGGTGGGAAAAAAACAAGTATAAAGAAAAGAGAAGAGAAGAAAGATGAATTATGTTTTTATTTGAACTGTAACACATAGTTTTAATTTTCAAACATTAAACTGTGGGGTTTGGCTTTGGAAGAGAAAAGTAAGAATTAAGATAAACAAACAGTGACGACAGGTTTATTGGTTTTGGTTTGTTTTATTTGTTCGCAGATTTATTCAAAAACTACCCAACGAATTTTCCACGTCGGCCAAGAAGCTCAACTTCCCACTTTACTTCAGCATTTTCTCCAGTTCCCACGGGAATGACTCATGGATATTGATGAAAAGCTCTCGTCTGTTTGTATTTGTAATTTAGTGTTGATCTCAATAAGGAATCAGGATGTTATGAATTTAAATGATGTTTAATGATGGGACTTTTGGTCCTCGGTGAAAGTTTCCTCTCCTCAAATGTCCTTCTAGTTTCATTTCTATTGAAACATACATTCAAATTGAACTTTCTCTCAGGAGCAGTCGTCAATCTGAGCTGTCACATGACCTCCGTCCACCTGTGACTGACTGCGTTGACCAACATGTCCACCAGGTGGAGACAGTCCCTGTTTACAAATACACAGACATGTGGTCCTTTTTAGTTTTTGTCTTAACTTTCTAACGCTGCTTCTCTGAGCTTGTGGTTACAGTTTGTTGTTCAGTGTAAAACACAGACTCCTCCTCCATAAGTGTTGGATTCTTGTAAACACGAGAATAAACGTTTTCGTGACAAACCCACAGGGAATTTTCACCTGAATCGGCAGAACTGGAGTTTAAAATAAGTGCACAAAAATACTTCCAATACCGTGAAAAAGACAAATTAACACATGTAATAAAAGCACACAACCATAAGAAATAAAAAATGTACAAAAGTTGTTTCCTCTGACTTCTTCTGTCTGTTACTAACAACCAATTCTCTGTGAGCTTCCTTCAGCACTGTGGTTTCAAAGTGACGGCAGCAGCATTAAAAAGGTTTATTTCAGTTTAGTTTTAATTTCATTTAAATGAAAACTGATGTTGATCTTGAAAAAAACAATAATAAAATATTCGTATAAACCCGAAATAAAAAAATAACCTGTAAATGTTTAACAGTAGGAAGATGGTTAAATGTCCTTGTTTTGAAATCTCACTTGTATTACGTAATTGTTGGCAGTAACATTACACACACACACACACACACACACACACAGACACGCACACACACACAACAGTTTGGCGTTTTCTCCACTACTGGTCTTCATGGAAGACTTTAGCCATGGCGAGGGCGACCTTTGCGACCTTCTTGTCCTTGATGTCAGGACCCATCTTAGTTCGGGCCAGTCCCGTCCAGTACGTCTCCGTCCGGGTCTGATAATCAGTCACTGACTCCGCCTCCTGCACGGCCGGGTGCTCCTCTTCATCTTCATCTGGACACAGAAACAGATCATTATTAGAATTTAAAAAGCAGCAGCAGAATCAGCTGGTGACTTGTTGCTCATTATAAATCACATGAGAAGGTGAAGTGACAAAGATACAGATTGAATATCATTACCTTCCTCATCGTCACTTTCCCCTTCAGACTCGTCTTCCTCCACTTCTCCTCCTTCTGCTCCTTCTGCTCCTTTCAGCTTCTTCTCCCCCTCCTCCTCCTCCTCCTCTTCATCCTCCTCTGACTCAGACTCTTCCAGCCACTCCTGTGTCTCTGTGGACAAAGGATCATAAATCCAAATGAAACCTCACATCTCCCGTCTCATCACCTCCTCCTCCTCCTCTCCTGCACCAGGAGCTTCAGGGCGCCGGGGGAGGAGCCTGTGATTAGATCTCAGCTCCTCTTTGTTTACTGGGTTCTGACTCACTCGGATCCATCTCAACCAGCGTCTCCCACTGGTCCATCTTGTTGAGGTCCAGGCTGTAGAAGTCGTTCAGGGTGAACTGCCGGTCACCGACCTCGAACATCCCTCCGAACAGGAAGAGCTTGCCCTGACGCACGGTTGCCATGGCGCTGGACCGCGGGCACGGCTCCACCAGGTTCACGGAGGCTGAAGCTGAGGAGAAGACAAACTTACATCTGAGGCTGAAATCAATGAGACTTCAAACGTCAAAAGGACAAAAACAAGGGATTGTCCAACCTTCTGGATATTTGTGGTTGTGCGTGTGTGTGTGATTGTGTAATCTAACCTTCATCCTCTTCCTCCTCCTCCTCCTCTTCCTCCTCCTCTTCCTCCTGAGCTCCAGGGATCACTTCCTTAATGGTCATCACGGTGCCGTCCTCGGTGACGATCTCCTTGACGACCTCAGTGGGTCCTTGTGGCGCCGCCTCCTCCCCCTCCTCCCCCTCCATCTCTCCTCCCTCCCCCTCTGCTCCCTCCTTCTTCCCCCTGCGTCGCTTCTTCTTCTCCGTCTTGTTTCCCTGAACGGACACAAATGTTAAATCAGTCGAGTTCTGCTACGAATAAATTAGGATTCATTTGACGAGCAGATCTTGATGTTGGTGCCGGTGTTAAACTTGGCTTCATGTGAACTCCTCCTCCACACAAACCTTCCTACATTCCTTCACGCATCAGGTGACCCGTGGGGGTGGAGCTTACCCGCAGCACGCCGGGGAACCAGCGGTTCTTCACCGTGTCAAACAGGTGCAGGTCGTTGTAGAAGTCGCCCTCCAGTGTCTCCTCCTCTTCCTCATCACACACTCCACCGAACAGCACCGCCCGCCCGGCCGGGCCCATCGCCGGCGAGAAGCCAGAGCGAGGATGAGGCTTGCTGCCCGAGGTGCTCACCCTGGACCAGGACCACTTCTCTGGAGGACGGAGAAACAAGAGGAGTCAGTAAAAGATGACAGAAGCTGAATGTTTCTGTGGTCGTAGCGTTTCAATAAGATTCTGACAGTGAAGAGTTTTGTACCTTGTCCATCTTTACCCTCTCGCTTCAGCAGGAACATGTCCGAGTGGATGGTTCCCTTCTCCACATCCTTCTTCACTCTCTAAAGGAACATTATGTAAATACAGTAAATCACATTATCACAGAATAAAAGTCTATAGGATCCATATGCAGCTAAAGCATCAGGTCACACACTCACAACTTTGGAGTATCCGCCGTAGATGAGGACGCCCTTGCCGTCGGGCGTGGAACTCATCTGACAGGCCGAGCGTGGAGCGGGGGCGGAGCCTGACGGAGAGAGGCGTGACCAGGAAAAGGTTTCCAGGGAGAATGAGTAGACGTCGTTGTAATAGATAAAATCCCTGAGGAGAGGGAGGGGATGTGGGGGGGGGGGGGGGGGGGATCGGGAGAGAAAAGGGTTGAAACTGAGCCCAAAGTGGAAAAGACTCAATGAGCTGCTACAGGAAGTCAAACAGAAACAACTTTTCATGAAACGTAAACACCAGCGTATCTGTATATCTGAATATCTGAATATTCCTGTTTCCTCCTCCTGATCTGAGACTCTGTACCTGGTGCTCTCATGGAAACCTCCAAACACCAGCAGTTGCTTCTTGCTGAGGACCATCCGGTGTCCGCTGCGACCCGACGGACCGCCGGTCGCCCTGGGCAACACAAAGCTCATTTTAAAACACTGATGTATATTTAATAATGAGTTATAAACACAAACGTTGACCCTTAATTCCACTGGTTATTACTACGTCTGCGTTGAGGACACATACTTGATGTTCTCCCAGGTGTGTGTGGCCAGGTGCAGCACCCACAGGTCCTTGTAGTGGTAGAACTGTTCCCCATTGGGAGAACCAAACTCCCCCCCAAACACCCAGAGCTGGCCCCCACCCTGGGGAACCACCACCGCCTGAGGGAGAGGGAGGGAGGGGAGGGAGAGGAGGAAGAGGAGGAAGAGGAGGAAGAGGAGGAAGAGGAGGAAGAGGAGGAAGAGGAGAGCATAAACAGAGTGAGATAAAGATCTTAATTTGTTTCCTTGCAACAGGCCATCAGAGACGATGACATTGCTGATAAGACTCAGTCCCACCCCCCATCTGTGCTGTGGCATTCTGCCCCCTTGTGGTGGAAATGAAGAATCACACCATCAGTTGCATTCTAACTTCCAACCGGAATGACACATGCTTCTGTAAATCAACTCCTCTCTCATCGTGGAAAACGTCCAACTGTTTTCCAGCTGGTTATAAGTCTGAATGAGGAACCTCTGAGATGTTCAGTGTGATCGGGTCGAGCATCAGGAGACAGGAGAGGATCCACGTGGAGGGAGGAGTTACCTGGTGGGAGGAGTTACCTGGTGGGAGCAGCGCGGTGGAGGAGGGCTGGGGATGTCCGACTTCACCCACGTGTTCTTCTTGATGTTGTAGAAAAACAGGTCGTTGTACAGAAACGTCTGCAAAACAAAGTTAAGAGCAGGATTTTGAACTGGGAATTTATTCATCCTGTAGAAAACTGTCAAAACTGGAAAAAGAAGAAAACATAATTCAAGCTAATGGGATTCAGATCAGTGTTGGTTCTTTTCTGACTAATTTCAAACTCGGTCAGGCAGAGGAACACGTATAAAGCTGCTTTCAGACATGAACTGAAGTCTAAAGGATATCCTGAAATTTTCCAGAAAGGTCTACGTGTGTTTCATTGGACATTTTCCAGAAACTTTCCTCTCAGCCCCCGAGTTAAATGTCTGAGTGACCATGTTGGAACATGGAACAAGAAGAATACAAATATGTTTGTGTGTGTATACAGCTTCAGAGCATTTTTCTACCTTCTTTCCGTTGAAGAATTCTCCTCCGAACAGGATGAGTTCATCCTTCTCCGGATGAGGAGAGAGAGACGCACTCAATCTGAAAAGCAGGAAGAGACGTCAGAGATTAGGAAACGATTCTATTCCACAGCAGGCGGGTTGTTGGGGGTGAGGGGTGGGGGGGGGTTCACCTCGGGGACGGAGGAGGACACGTCGTCTCCACGACCTGAGTCTTCTTCCCATCCAGAGTCTGGAACTCAGCTATGAGAGCCTCCAGATCCTCCTAGAGAAGGAGAGGAGGGAAGGAAGGGTGGTGGTAAGGAAGGAAAAGATAGATAGATAGATAGATAGATAGATGGATACTTTATTAATCCAGAGGGAAATTTAGATCATCCAGTAGCTTATACAGTTAACACTTAAACACCTCACTGACATAAATCACATACGGAGAATATATTTACAGATACAGGAATGGAATGCAATAATGTGATTGTGTCAGTGTCCAGTAGGGAAGTGTTCTTGTGCTGCTGGAGTGGAAAGTACAATAAAATATATATATATATATATATATATAAAACAACAAAAATATAAACATATATAAATATATAAGAATATGTTGTGGTAAAAGTCTGTTAATATCTTTCAGAAGAGTCGTTTATGTTGTTGTCAAATTGTGTTTTGTTTAATTTTGCCCTAAAAAAAATTATTTTTAATTTAATTGCGATTTAATTTTAATGTAGTTGTATTAAACAACGTAATGAGCAGAACAAACAATCAAACTCTATTTATATGGCACCTTTCGAACTGCTCAGATGCAAGTCACAGGATTTTAAAATTAATAATGTTAAACCTCCAGATTTAAAAACTAATGCAACTAAAACAACAAAAATGAAATGAAAGTTCAGATGATGAAATATATATAAACAGTTTATTAATAAGATATTAACGGACATTAAATAAAGACAACGAGCTACAGAGATAAACATCAGCTTCATTTTGTGACGTTTGAAAAAATACAAAAAATCACACATTGATGATTTAGGTTAAATCCACATTTAGTTAGTTATTATGAGTTAATTAAAATCCACTAAGTTATTATTAGTTTCAATCCACAGTTAGTTAGTTAGTTATTATGAGTTAATTAAAATCCAGAAATTGGTTATTATAAGTTTAAATCCACAGTCAATTAATATACGCCCATTTAAATCCACAGTTAGTCAGTTATTCAGTTAGTGAGTGAGTCAGTTATTTGGTTAGTTAGTGAGTTAATTAGTTAGTTAATTAGTTGGTTGGCTAGTTAGTTAGTTAGTGAGTGAGTGAGATAGTTAGTTAATTAGTTACTGAGTTAGTGAGTTTAAATCCAGTTACCTCCTCTCGTTTGCTTCTCTTTGAAACCTTCTTCTCCATCTTGGCCGCGGTTTTCTCTGCTCCCTTCACCTTCTTCTCTTTCTTCCCTTTCTTACCCATCGCTGCTGTTTGGATGTTATTATATTTAATCTGTTTAAATCCGCTGGTTTGAGTCTGAATGAATCCACTGACACGTGGAAACAGATCAACACACGCAGACCTCTTTCCCTCTGGGGCGTAGGATTCACTTCCGGCAACAAAGTCAGAGTGATGAGCGGTGTGGAGGAGTAACAGCGCCCTCTAGGGCTGTGGAGGACTAACACAACAGCATAAACACAGACTTAACAAATCCAGATCAGATTCATACATACACTATTACAACATTTTCAACAATTTATAGGCAACAAATGTGAAAATAAATAAACAAAAAAACAAACAAACCATTTCATTATGTTATTAGAAAGATAAATAACTTAGATATTCATATTTAGATAGATAGATAGATAGATAGATAGATAGATAGATAGATAGATAGATAGATAGATAGATAGATAGATAGATAGATAGATAGATAGATAGATAGATAGATAGATAGATAGATAGATAGATGGATGGATGGATGGATAGATAGATAGATAGATAGATAGATAGATAGATAGATAGATAGATAGATAGATAGATAGATAGATAGATAGATAGATAGATAGATAGATAGATAGATAGATAGATAGATAGATAGATAGATAGATAGATAGATAGATAGATAGATAGATAGATAGATAGATAGATAGATAGATAGATAGATAGATAGATAGATAGATAGATAGATAGATAGATGGATGGATGGATGGATGGATGGATGGATGGATAGATAGATAGATAGATAGATAGATAGATAGATAGATAGATAGATAGATAGATAGATAGATAGATAGATAGATAGATAGATAGATAGATAGATAGATAGATAGATAGATAGATAGATAGATAGATAGATAGATAGATAGATAGATAGATAGATAGATAGATAGATAGATAGATAGATAGATAGATAGATAGATAGATAGATAGATAGATAGATAGATAGATAGATAGATAGATAGATAGATAGATAGATAGATAGATAGATAGATAGATAGATAGATAGATAGATAGATAGAGTACTTTATTCATCCCCGAAGGGAAATTAAGTTGTCATAGCAGCCGGTATATTTGAATACAATAAAATACAATACAATAGAATAAAATAAAAAATATTGAGGTAGAAAGAATAAAAAACAGAAGCACAAGATAAAATAAAATAAAATAGGTAGATAAGGTGCAGTGGCAAGATCATGGTAATAGTGCTGATGATTATTAGTTAAATAATAGTTTAATTCCAGGCCTCGACTTCATTTAAATATTCCAGACTCTATAATCTTAAATCTATCCTGAACCGTTTATCACAAAAGTTTAGATTGTGTGCTTGTGAAATATGACGAGTAAAAAAGTTAATTGGTTAATTATCCTGTTATTCAATCTGAACAAAGAGCAGCTGGAAAACAGGGCGAAGGAGGAAGAAGTTCAACTTTTTGTGTATTTGTTGTGCGAGTGGATGTTGTCCTGCACTGCATCGTCTTGAGAGGCGTTCCTAATAATGACGTGAGCATATTGTTTATTTATTGATTTTTTTTGAACATTTAAAGCCAGTAAATCAGTTACACAACAGCAAAGTTTTCAATAAAAAACACACAAAAGTTAATAGTGTAAACCAGAAATCTAACTATACATGTAAATGGCAGGGATTGAGGCTAATGAAGCTGATGCTGCTGATGCTGATTGTGATGAGGTGTGTTTTGTGTGTATTCACACACTTCATGTCCTCGTGTGTGTCACAGGAGCTTGAAGTGTTGAACATGTTTGAACACACAAGTTTATTTTCAGTGTGTGTTGAATGTCACAGAGAGAAACTGAAAGGTTCCAATAAGCAGAAGAGTGTCTTGACACCTGGACACGGCATTCGACTTTAACAAAAACAGCACCATAACACCTAAACACACACACACACACACACACACACACACACACACACACACACAAACACACACTGTTGTAGTTCAGCTCTTTTCCAGTAGGGGGCAGCTGTGTGTTTCCATGAAAGCAGTCATTCAAACCCTTGGCAGAGAACTTGAACCACAGTAATGATTTAATAATCATATTTGTTTATTCATAGAGCTCTTCTGAAAATAAAGTAACAAAGTTTTAAGAACATATTTAGTTTAAAGATTTAATTTGAAGAGGCAGATTTATATCATTACAATAACACAACCTCCTCCAGGTGTTTTCTAATCTGCGGCTAAGACGTGATCTAGTGTCTGACACAGAAAGAAATAAAAATATGAAACCACACTGAGGCCTGGATATTGAGTCATCATTGGTGCATTGTGGGTAGAGTGGTGAGGGGGGGGGGGCATAACCCTATCCAATTATGATGAACATGGTTGATATGTGTGTTGCTGTAACAACACCGGTCTCATATGTGTGTTTCTCCGGTGACTGGATCAACGCTCTGAGGTTAAATTAAAATCCTTGTCACTCGTCTCCATCACTTGTTATTAATTCATATCCGTTCACAGAGATTAAAAATATATATGACACGCAAATTCATCAAGGCTGTTTCCAGACATCTGTCAGCGTATTGGGATTCTCATTTTCCTTCCCAGCATCTTTACACACACACACACACACACACACTCACACACAAGCTCATACATCTATGTACAACACACACACACAGCACATGACTGCTCTGCCCACCACTCACTCCTGACTGCTAACCTTTGTTGTATGGTGCCCCAAGGTGTGTGTGTGTGTGTGTGTGTGTGTGTGTGTGTGTGTGTGTGTGTGTGTGTGTGTGTGTGTGTGTGTTAGTTCGTGTTAGTGTGTGTACGTACACATTTTTTCATGTGGGTTCTACAATGTGAGTGAATTCTTTCTTTTATTTTCAGGCGTCATATGATTTATCGTGTGCGGGTCTGTGTGTGTCTGTGTGTGTCTTTGTGTGTCTTTATTTAGTAAAAGATGCAGAGAGCGATTTGTTGTGAGCGAAAGGTCAACACACCACATTCCCGTCTTCTCCTCCTCGGGGGGGACACTGCACGGCCGTCACACTTTTCCACACACACGTCCTCTTGTGTGTCGAAAGTCACGTCAGGCGTTTTATCAACGATTCATTCACATTGTTCTTATATTTATAACGTGAACTTGAAAAGAACAAGTGTCTCAATGTCTGAGAGAAAGTAAAGATTCATATCAGTTATCAGATGTTCCAGTTTGCACGGATGCAGCCACCTGCTCCAAAACTTCTCTTCAAAGTCCAAACACTAATTAATCACCACGATGTGTTGAAAGGATTAAAGAGAAATACTTGTTATATTGACTGAAATAGAATTAATTTGATCTGATTTAAATGAGCGTTGAGTCTGTTTGGGTTTGTTTGATTTCATTGAACTTTTCTCGATGTTATTTTATTTCTCTTTGCTTGTTTGGTGACACAGGATGAAACCTTGTCGTGATGTGGATTTACTACATTTCATTTCAGTTAAGTGGAAATTCTGGACGTGTCCCACTTTGACACGACTGGATCTGATAAGACGTGATCAGATTGATCCGAGGTAATTGAAGCCTCCCTGGGAACACAGGTACTTTCCAGAGTTAATGTGATTGAGACGAAGGGAACAGACGTCACCATCGAATGTTGTTTACTCTAATGAAGACATGAAACCAGGCGGCAGCTCTCCACCTGTGACTCAGCGCTGCGGCCGGTTCCCGTTAACGTGAGATCGTGACTGAGGCTGCAGAGAGAGAATAAAGGACGAGAACCGGAACCGACGGGAAATCACCATGGTTGTGACGTTAAAGGTTTTTAAACAGTCGCTGTCGCTGAAGGTGAAATAAACACAAAACTGTTTAATTAACATCATGGGAAACGGAATTTATTCTGCTGCTCAGAAACTGATAATCCTCACACTCACATTTATTTATATTCACTTTTACTGAAACCAACAAACAACTGGGGGACAATCACAGGCTGTAAATAAAGATGGACGACGTAAGAGCTCCCAAAAATGAAGCCAAAGCCTTTAAATCGCCCCCCTGGTGGCTGCCTGCAGTAGTGTCATAAACCCCGCCTCCTCTGTGTTGGCAGATGGGACACGGACCTGAACTGAAAAGTCAAATCATCTTTTTTAGGTTTGTTCTTATCACACTGATGTTTGTGTTGGATTTGTTACTTGATTTGATGTGTTACTTTTACACGAGCAAGATGGCGGCGTTCTTTTCCAGCTTTGTTTCTGGATGTTGGGAGGAAGGGGAGATGTGTGTGTGTGTGTGTGTGTGTGTGTGTGTGCGTGTGTGTGTGTGTGTCAGTGTGTGTGTGTCTTCATCAGTCTTTCTTTAAACTTCACAGATAATAGAAAAAGACCAGTAAACTGTGACCGTTTGATGCCGGTGTTTGTGTGTACGCACGTGTCGCTACATGTGGATGATTCAGTGTGTGTGTGTGTGTGTGTGTGTGTGTGTGTGGGTGTGTGTGTGTGTGTGTGTCTGTGTGTGTGTGTTGACACAGGGAAGTGGGAATCAGCCCTCACACCTGTCAGTGCTCCCTGCCGTGTGGATCCAGACTCTTTGTTTTCGCTGGTTTCCGCTCACACAGAGGTTATCTCCAGCAGCAGCAGCAGCAGCAGAGGAGCCTGGGAAAGAGACAGAACACACAGTGGAGAGGAGGAGGCGTCAGAAATCACATCTGAAGAACAAACACCTGTGTCAGTTACAGAGAACACAGTGAGCCGCTGGAGAACATGAAAATGCTGTGTTATTGGTTTCAGACGGACGGACAGACGATTCAGAAAAAAACTTCCCCCAGAGAAACAGATCATTCTGTAAACATCACGTCAGCCCTGCAGCTTCTAATTCTACTTTATAGTTTATAGATTCTTTGAATGATTCTCACATGCAACTGAAACTATTCTGTCCTCGAAAAGGTCAAAATCCATAAAAGTTTCCACTTCCTCTTTCCTCTCTGGATTCTGAACGATGTTTGGAATCAGTTTTAAATAAAGGTTGTTTTCTCTTTGCTCTGGCCTCTGACATCTGGAATCCAAATTTAAGGTTGTTTTAGTACTTAATGATTTACGTTGTACTTGTACTGCCGGTTGTATTTGTCCAGGATATTTGAAAACTATGACATATGTACTGCCTCTATGAAGAAAGTCCTGATTTACAGCGATGTCTCCAACACAAGTAGAATCAAGAGCCTGATATTGCAGCTTGAGAGACACAGTGTTCATCAAAGTGAAGGTGACCAACCACGAGCTGGAAGCCGGGAGAAGAGAGGAGACTTCATGGATATACCAACATGGCCTCCTCTCAAAGGTTCTCCTCTCACAGGTTCTCCTCTCACAGATTCTCCTCCACAGATTCTCCTCTCATAGATTCTCCTCTCATAGATTCTCCTCTCACAGATTCTCCTCTCGCACATTCTCCTCCCACAGGTTCTCCTCTCACAGATTCTCCTCTCATAGGTTTTCCTCTCATAGATTCTCCTCTCACAGATTCTCCTCTCACAGATTCTCCTCTCATAGATTCTCCTCTCATAGATTCTCCTCTCACAGATTCTCCTCTCACAGGTTCTCCTCTCGCACATTCTCCTCTCACAGGTTCTCCTCTCACAGATTCTCCTCTCACAGATTCTCCTCTCGCACATTCTCCTCTCACAGGTTCTCCTCTCACAGATTCTCCTCTCACAGATTCTCCTCTCACAGATTCTCCTCTCGCACATTCTCCTCTCACAGATTCTCCTCTCATAGGTTTTCCTCTCATAGATTCTCCTCTCATAGATTCTCCTCTCAAAGATTCTTCTCTCATAGATTCTCCTCTCATAGATTCTCCTCTCAAAGATTCTTCTCTCATAGATTCTCCTCTCACAAATTCTCCTCTCACAGATTCTCCTCTCGCACATTCTCCTCTCACAGATTCTCCTCTCATAGGTTTTCCTCTCATAGATTCTCCTCTCACAGATTCTCCTCTAACAGGTTCTCCTCTCACAGGTTCTCCTCTCATAGATTCTCCTCTCACATGTTCTCCTCTCATAGATTCTCCTCTCACAGATTCTCCTTTCACAGGTTCTCCTCTCACAGACTCTCCTCTCACAGATTCTCCTCTCACAGATTCTCCTCTCAAAGGTTCTCCTCTCAAAGATTCTCCTCTCACAGATTCTCCTCTCACAGGTTTTCCTCTCACAGGTTCTCCTCTCACAGGTTCTCCTCTCACAGATTCTCCTCTCACAGATTCTCCTCTCATAGGTTTTCCTCTCATAGATTCTCCTCTCATAGATTCTCCTCTCATAGGTTTTCCTCTCACAGGTTCTCCTCTCAAAGATTCTCCTCTCAAAGATTCTCCTCTCACAGATTCTCCTCTCACAGGTTCTCCTCTCATGGTTCTCCTCTCACAGGTTCTCCTCTCACAGGTTCTCCTCTCACAGGTTCTCCTCTCACAGGTTCTCCTCTCACAGATTCTCCTCTCACAGGTTCTCCTCTCATGGTTCTCCTCTCACAGATTCTCCTCTCACAGATTCTCCTCTTACAGATTCTCCTCTCACAGGTTTTCCTCTCATAGATTCTCCTCTCACAGGTTCTCCTCTCACAGGTTCTCCTCTCACAGGTTCTCCTCTCACAGATTCTCCTCTCACAGATTCTCCTCTCACAGATTCTCCTCTCACAGATTCTCCTCTCATAGGTTTTCCTCTCACAGATTCTCCTCTCATAGGTTTTCCTCTCATAGGTTCTCCTCTCAAAGATTCTTCTCTCATAGATTCTCCTCTCACAGGTTCTCCTCTCACAGGTTCTCCTCTCACAGATTCTCCTCTTCTCCTCTCACAGATTCTCCTCTCACAGATTCTCCTCTCACAGATTCTCCTCTTCTCCTCTCACAGATTCTCCTCTCACAGATTCTCCTCTCACAGATTCTCCTCTTCTCCTCTCACAGATTCTCCTCTCACAGATTCTCCTCTCACATGTTCTCCTCTCACAGATTCTCCTCTCACAAATTCTCCTCTCACAGGTTCTCCTCTCACAGGTTCTCCTCTCACAGGTTCTCCTCTCACAGATTCTCCTCTTCTCCTCTCACAGATTCTCCTCTCACAGATTCTCCTCTCACAGATTCTCCTCTCACAGGTTCTCCTCTCACATGTTCTCCTCTCACAGATTCTCCTCTCACAGATTCTCCTCTCAAAGATTCTCCTCTCACAAATTCTCCTCTCACAGGTTCTCCTCTCACAGGTTCTCCTCTCACAGATTCTCCTCTTCTCCTCTCACAGATTCTCCTCTCACAGATTCTCCTCTCACATGTTCTCCTCTCACAGATTCTCCTCTCAAAGATTCTCCTCTCAACAATTCTCCTGTAACAGATTCTCCTCTCACAGATTCTCCTCTCACAGGTTCTCCTCTCACAGATTCTCCTCTCACAGATTCTCCTCTCAAAGATTCTCCTCTCAACGATTCTCCTGTAACAGATTCTCCTCTCACAGATCCTCCTCTCAATAATGACGAAGAATCTAGAGATGTTGCTTCTTTCCCAGTTAACACACTTTACTTCCAGCAAATGCTTCAGCTGGATCCAATAAATATTTATTTGAGAATCCAGCTCGTGCTTCACACAGCGGACTTCCCTCCTCCAGCAGGTTGGAGCCTCTCGGGGCCTCGGCCGCCGCTCGACCCTGAGACGTGACGGACTCTGACCCTCGAGGTCGACTGAGGCCTCGTGTGAAATGTTGCAGCAAAGTGCAGCGGCCTCCCATATAATGCAATTTCCTAAAACACTGGTTCGGAGTAACATTGTGTATCGTTGTCATGACGTTAACAACGTTGTTCCTGCGCTCTGCAGAGGATCTGTAAAGTATTGTTGTCGTGGTCTGTGTGTATGATCCTATCTTGTTGCTCTGCAGCTTTGGTGTAAACCTGAAGTTCATCACTGGAGTTGCAGCGTCCTTCAGGCCACAGACGCTACGTCCAAACATTAAAGAAGCTAAAAGAGATATTTCTGGAGTTTGTGTGCAACATGATCAGCACATTTATGTTTCTGGAGTTTTCCATCATGTCCCAGGATCTTAACCAGCAGGAGGTGTTGGTCTTTGAATCAACTTTTTTTAAATGACTCAGAGGGTTTTACGACTAACGGTGGACACAACACTGACTCACACACAAGCTCCTGTCGCCAGGTGCAAATTTACATATATTTGCATCAACTTTGAATTTAATCTCATTAATCTCAACTTCTCTTCTCATTTGCTGTGATGTTTGACACAGTTGAAAATGCTAAATGTGTAAAAACTGAGCAGGATTAAAAGAGAACATTCAACATTTTACAGATGGAAGCTTGTGTGGAATAATCTAGTGTTAAAGACACATTTGTAATTTGTTGTATCAGCCAATTTAACTTTGTTCATCGGGCCTGGTTCCTCCTCCATGTGGAAGTAACTTTAAACTTGAGCTTCCCTGTCCTCTTGCTCCTCATCACCGGCCTGTGAGACTGACCTCGGACCAGTCAGCCACTTCCCCCCCCTGAGCTGCTGGGGATGCTCTGAATACTTGAGAGGATTCGCTTCTTTGGCTCCAGAAACATTTGCCTGCTGGGTGTCATGTTAACCTCTGAGGCGGCTTGAAGCTTCCACCACAGTTTACTGCCAAAGCACCATCACATGGTTTTTCATAGAAGAACAGCAATAAATCTTACTTTAAAAAATGCTCAATGTAAAAGTAAAGTGTGTATTTGTGAACCAAAGAGATCTCGAGAGAAACGAGGTTTGGTTTTATTTATGTTTCAACTTTAATTCTTTGGGATAAAATGCAAAAAACATACAAATATCAAGAGGAGAAAAAGAGTTTCAGCAGCTCGTGGTTGATTGTTGCTCTGCCTCCGTCACACGTTCACTCGACTCGGCCCAGTTCCTTTAAGACACGTCTGAAGTTTAAATTAAAATTCTGCTACTACTCACAAAACTTGTCAAACTGATGCACGGGAGTAAACTTGGCACTGAGCCTTTTTAAATAAAGTACAAGCAGCCATTTGACACACATACTGTCGGCCAACAATGGCCACACCTGCACAGGAAAGGTCCCGAGCACGAGGCGTGTCCGAGGTTTGGAAATCTTTCATCTACTTAGTCATAGTGGACAAGTTGGAGCAGAAACGGGATAAAGGACTTTATAAAACCGCCTGCAAGTCTCTGATGGATCCTGCAGCAGCCGAGCTTCAGCACTTCTCTTTACACGTGAGCAGAACACGTGGAGGCAGAGTAAGTTCCACAGAAACACAAAACACTGACAGCGTAGAGACAAGATAACACAACATCTCATCTGCTCTTCATCCTGGTGGAATAAATGAACTCAGGATTCTGACGTGAATCCTTCCTGCTGCTGTAGAAGCTGCAAAACTAAATGAGACTAAACTAAACATTAAAAAGAAATTTAAAAGAAAGTACAGATCAAATATAAAAAGATCCTCAGCACACATGTTTAGGCACAAAAAGCAGATTATCACAGTGATGTACTTCAAAATAAGGAGATTAGAATAGTTTCGATTCGAAAATTCATAATCCTTCATCGGGCGTAAAGAAAAAATATTGAAAGCTTAAAAATAACCTCAAGATAAATACAAACATATTCATACTTATTGTCATTATCAGCCAATCAGTATTATGTTTATTAACACTGTGGCTGAATATGGTCAAATGTAGACTATAAGTAAAGCGTCATTCGGTTGCTAAAATGAACGTCAACTCTTGTTATGTTAATATTATGTTTTCAGTCATGCTAGAAGACTGTTATGTATATTTTCAGTTATTGGCTCAACATATAACATTTGACTTTTCCTGGTTAAAAAGGTTACATTTAAAAAAAGGTTAAATATTTTTGCTGCGTTCTAAATAAAAATGAAGTGAAGAACAAATGAGACAAAAATAACCAAAAAACAAACAGATGGAAAAAAACTCCAGATTTATTTGAAAAGCACTTTCCACAAAATGCCCTGTAAACAAATTAGAGGGACTAAACAATAAACAACGAGGTTTCCTAGAAATAAATAAATAAACTTTCTACAGTTCTATTGAGGTTAGTTTCCACATCGGCTCCGTGCGACGGCTGGAGTGTTAGAAATGACCTAAAAACATACACATGAACCCCTCCTGCATCCCGTCTCCATGGCAACACCCCACCCGCCTCCACGCAGGGCGGGCGGGCGGGTGGGGGGGGGGGCACAGTGTCTCTACGGTAATGACGTCAGCCACAGTCGTGCACGTTTGGTCCGTTTGCAGGAGGAGAGTCGACGTTAGTAACACAACACTAACGGGGTTTTCTGCAGCCGAGCGACAAAAACAACCGAAAAGGATTAAACAAAAAAAACGACAGTTCATCGTGATCGGAAAAATATTTTTCCTACTGTACTCCCCCCCCCCCAGACAAACAAATCTCCTCCTTCCTGTTTCCTGTCCATGGACCCAAGCATGTGGTCGTCTCTCTGATTATTTGAATGTTTACCCCAGACACACACACACACACTGAAATGTGCGTGTGACAGAAAATGTAAGTGTGCAACAGTGAAACTTAAAACATGTCAATTTTAACAACTGCCTGTTGATTCTGAAGTTGTGGTTTATCTGTGTGTGTGTTTCTGACAAACACATGAAAACAAGAACCTGCTTCGTCCAATGTAGAAAACACAATATCATGATAACCAGTGTTTCAGCTTTCTTCCATAGACGGTGAATAAAGATGGCTGACATGAGCCTGAAAGTGAAGCCAAATAGCATCGATCGCCGCCCTGGTGGCTGACTGCAGTACTGGTCGTGAAACCTCCTCCATGTGAGCAGGTGGGACATGGACCAGGATGAGCGTTGCTAAAGACAGGTTCTTTCTTTTGAGTTTTTAAAATCACACCGACGTATGTTCAAGTTCATGTTTCCGTTCGAGACCGACCCGGGATTGGCCGGTGCTCTGAGCTGACTGTGCGTTTCTGGTTGTGTTACAGTGTGTATCCAGGGTTACGGAGTGTTAACGGACTTATTGATCACCTGACCCAAAAAATAAGGTCAACAGCAGTTTGACCCACTTTGCAGCGACGGTCAAAACAAGACAAATCTCCCCACAGGACGTGTGAGGTGACATCAGTAGGCTGCACATAGTAAGCACGTGTTGACCATCATATGAATCTATGAAAACTCCTCCTTTTCTTTCTCTGAGTAAGTTCCCACATGGGCAGTTTCTAATGACATCACTATGACATCATCAGGGCTACTTTGACAAAGGTCTGAACCTCCTCCCGGATAAAAAAACAACCTTGTGTAGAATCGATGAACCAACCATCGTTGACTGGGAGTTGATATTTCTAACTGCAGATTTGTGATGGGACGACATTTATCAACAGTGTGGTCACCATTGAAAAATGTAATAATTAAAAAAAACGACTTAAGATCTTCCTTCAGCTCCGGTTATTCCCCCCCGCAGCAGCACAGACACTTTTTAAAAAACCGTCTGGTGACAAAACAACACGGAAAAGACACAAGACTCTGAAAAGTGCTAAAGAGCTGTAGTGACCGCAGGAATAAAACCTTGGAGAGGAGAAGCTTCATCTCGCTAAGCAACCACTCGGCTGCTGACATCAGTATTTCTACAAACCCCCCCCCCCCCCGTTGTGAAGGTTCCAGACTTGAGCTCTTTACACCTGTTATCACCAGAAAGGCACAACTTGCTAAACACCACAGGTTTCCCCGAGGAGGAGGAGGATGTTCTAGAGAGAAACGTATACACACAAAAAAATGACATTAAAATAAAACAAATACGTTGAAATGCATCGTAAAAAAAAACCACAGTAACAATGCACAAGAGCCTACGAAGGAAAGTTAGTGACTAAAAATAGTCTGTGACAAACAAACAAACCCAAAAAATGTCAGCAACAAAATAGACAGGAGACAAATTAGTCGAAGGCCGCAAAGACGTGGTGTCCGTCTTCATTAGGTCCTTATCAGCACCCTGCAGACAGGGTGTGTGTGTGTGTGTGTGTGTGTGTGTGTGTGTGTGTGTGTGTGTGTGAAGGGGGTCAGTGGAGATCACTGTCCGTTGCATCTGATTGGCCACTGGCTGAAGTTAAAGGCGAGGTCTTCCTCTAGTGCTGAGGCACGACCTCCATCACCTTCTGGAAAAAGGCCGTCGTCGAATCTGTAAAAAACACACACACAAAATGGACGATTTACCCACAATGCCCGGCGGCGTAAACCCTTCAAAACACACGAGCGGAGACCAGACTCACCGATTCCATGCAGCAGCCACTTGGGTTTGTTCTTCCACCACACGCCCACCATGTAGACGGGCACGCCGGTGGCGATAATGCCGAAGCCGATGGCGCACTCCACTGGCGTTTTCCAGAAGGAGACGACGATGAGGAAGAGGCAGGCCAGCACGAAACTGATCGGCAGCAGAATGTTCACCTGCAGGAGGAGGAGAGAAAAGGTTCACGGGTCAAAGAAGAAGAAGAAGAAACGAACAGCTTCTATTTGCTAGAGGAATAGAAATGATCCCTTGTAAGAGCTGGATGAGAAGATGGATGCCACGGTTTCTTAGTTTCGGCTTTTTGAACGTGTCCATCCACTGTAGATCTCAACACTGATGAAAGAGGCGTCCACATGTGATTCTCTTCGGCTGTAAAGTGGAACCAAGCGCTCGCCGCGGCCACTTGTGGGAAGAGAGTGAATCGCCACCGTGAAGAAGCAGTTTTTTTAGAAAACCACAACAGGCTGAAAGACGATGAGACTCCACAGAGACGAGTGATTCTGCTCGTGAGACAACAACAGAAATCTCTCATCTTGTATTTTCAGTCCCAGTCGTTGAACCTCCGGGTTTCTGATGAACTCTCTCGTTACTTTGGACGATAATTAATCAACGGGATCGAGTGATTCTCTGGCAGCGTCGCTCTGAATGTGGTGAACAGCAGGAATGTGACAGACAGAGAAAGGAGAGAGAAATAAGAGAGGGCGAGTGAACGAGCGGAGAGACAGTGAGTCCAGAGAGACAGTGAGCCAACACACACACACACACACAGACACACACACAGAGATAGATCAATAGATCTCTCTGCCTCTTCCACCTCACTGCCCTGACAGATCCCGCCTCTGACCAACAAATGAAGCCATGCAGGCGAGCGGATGAGGAGTTTTATGGAGGCCATCCGGCTCTAATAAGAGATACACACACACACAAACAGACACACACACACACACACACACACACACGCACATACACCCTCACATCCAAACACGCAACAATGGCACAATGGTCCTCTGTGTGTGTCGGTGCGAGTCCTGCAGCAAGTGGTTTAGTCAGGAGACAGTGTGCTCTTCCTGTTGCACGCACACTAACACACACACCAACACAAACACACACAACTGCACACCCCACCACCCAGCAGGCCTGAAGACCAGCTGACAAGCATCCAGCTTCGCCTCTGTCTTTTAATCTGAGATCAGTCTCTATTCATGCGAGCTGCGCTGAATGGATCTTTGTTGCCCGGGGGACACAAAGAAACGTTTCCTGTCGCCAAAGCAAACTCGAGTGGGAGTCCGCTGGTGATAAAGACCAAACTTCAACGTCCACTTGTCTCTGAGCGACAGTGTGTGTCTGTCTCTTCACACACACACCTTGATGGGTCGCTCCAGCTCGGGCTTCTTGTAGCGCAGCCACATCATCCCCACGATTGCCATGGCGATGCAGAGCCAGTTGAAGAAGCTGAAGAAGTTGATGACGGAGAAGATGTCGTTGGAGAAGGCGTAGAGCAGCGTCATCAAACACTGGAGAAAGAGAGGGAGGAGGAGGAGTCAGGCTCCACAGGAAAACAGCAACATAGCGAAACAGAATAAAATAGCAGCACCTAATAGGATGAATATTAATTGTAACTAACTAATATTATGAATAAGAGAACATTATTTTATCTAGGCTTTTGATTTGATTGATTGGAATTTAATTTTATTCAACCGTATTTGTATAATTATGTATTTATTTACTTCCACTTATTCTTATATTTTTATGTATGTATTTTTTTTATTATTTTATTTTATCTTATTTAAGTTATTTAATTTCTGCCTCTTTTTCTTTACCTTGAATGTTTGATTGTGGGTTGGGGGTGTTCATAAACGTTTGTATGTTTATAAATGTTTGAATGTATGTTTCTTATATGTAAACTCAATTAAATATATTGTTAAAAAAACAAAACAAAACAGCAACATAGAAAACAGATAATACTTCAAATCTTGAGGTTCTCTACATTTTTCACTTCCCTTCAACATTCACCGTTCTACCTCATCCCTACCTCTGCTCAGCCCCACCTACATCCCTTCATCCTCTTTTTCCTCCCTCCCTGCCTCCCTTTCTCATCCCTTCTTCTTCAGTTTGAAGTCTACACCTCTTACTCCCGTTTCCAGGTTCTGTCTGAAGCATGAGACAGAACCCACCGACCCGGATATCGCCCCCAAAAAAACCATATCAGTCGGGTTCTAGTTCTAAGAGTCTTAAAGATTCATTCACTCCCTCAGTAGTGATAGAATAAGAACGTACAGTGAACAGAAGAGAGGGCAGTGGGGTCAGCAGGGTCGGGTGGATCATGGACAGCAGACTGGGCAGGTGACCTTCCCGAGAGCCCACGAAGAACAACCTGCGAGGGAGGAGAAGACGGACGGAGGGATGACTCTGAGGCGTAATCACACTCAACAGTTAAGTGTCCTCACGTGGTTTTCTCTTATGAGCTGTGTTTGTGTGGATCATGTTACCTGGACGACGTGAACAATGAGCCGTTGACCGATCCGAAGCAGGACAGACCTACGAACACGGGGATGATCCAGGCCATCGGACCCAGGTAGTAGTTTCCAAAATCCTGCAAGACGCCACAGGTACAGGAAATCAATATCTTTCTCTATACGATCCTGTTCAACTCGTACATATTACTGCTAGTTTCACATTTCTCTGATGTTCGTATTCCTTCTTAAATTTCCATATGTTTACATTTTCTTTTACTGACGCTTCTCATTCATTTATTTCCCCTTGGCTGCTGCTGCTACTCTGCAAATTCCCACTTATAAAATATAATCTAATTTTAAATTTGAGAACGGAAGCATCGCGCGGCTCGCTGCCAAAATTCGCCCTGGTCGTGACTTGTAATGACTCGCAGAGCCGGTGGATCGACTGCTGCAAACATGGTGGAGCGAAGGGTTAGACCTGATCCTGTGGTCGGACCAGATCCTGTGGTCGGACCAGATCCTGTGGTCGGACCAGATCCTGTGGTCGGACCTGATCCAGTGGTTCGGACCAGATCCTGTGGTCGGACCTGATCCTGTGGTTCGGACCCGATCCTGCGGTTCGGACCCGATCCTGTGGTCCGACCCGATCCTGTGGTCGGACCTGATCCTGTGGTCGGACCCGATCCTGTGGTCGGACCCGATCCTGTGGTCGGGCCCGATCCTGTGGTCGGACCCGATCCTGTGGTCGGACCCGATCCTGTGGTCGGACCCGATCCTGTGGTCGGACCCGATCCTGTGGCCGGACCCGATCCTGTGGCCGGACCCGATCCTGTGGTCGGACCCGATCCAGTGGTTCGGACCAGATCCTGTGGTTCGGACCTGATCCTGTGGTCGGACCTGATCCTGTGGTCGGACCCGATCCTGTGGTCGGACCCGATCCTGTGGTCGGACCCGATCCTGTGGTCGGACCCGATCCTGTGGCCACGGCAGGACGACTCAAGTCTCCACGAGCAGAGCACTGGTTTTAATAATACTGATTATAATAATTCAAACAAAGACAACGGCACTCACCACAGCCACGGCCTCCGAGTTGAGCATCTGATCCGGGGACAGCGTGGTGAAGTAGGCCAGGTTGGTCAGAACGTACACGACGGTGACGATGGGCAGAGAGATGATGATGGCTCGAGGAAGGTTCCTGAGGAAGACGAGCAAACAGTCTGAGATCTGACGCAGATCAGCTCATCGGCCCGAGAGCCAGGTGTGTGTTTTTTAAATATGACAAGTCGCGGTTAAAACTCACCTGTAAGGGTCGATCATCTCCTCAGTGACAAAATTCAAGTAGTTCCTGGAGGCAGAGGGGACGGAGGTTAGAGCAGAGAAAGTCAAATAACTATGAATACAATACACATATTATTGATCACAAATTAAAATCCGATCATATTGTGATATGATGGGATGACTCACCAGCCACCGTAGGCGAACAGGCCGCTGTACAGAGCCAGGCCGAGGCTTCCAAACTCGTACTTGGATCCTTCGAACGAGTTCTCTGGAAGAAGTCCGTCTGTGGGCCCTGGAGAAGACGAGAAGACACAGAGAGAGAAACTGGGGTTAAAGCAGCACTTTGTTGCTTTTACTGAGGAACAGCGCCCCCTGCAGCAGCTTGTGGTGAAAGTCTAACACTGAGTCGTCCCACTGAACGCTGGATATTACCCATGATCCTCTGCTTCCTGACCCAGAGCTGCGGCTGTAACAAATCCACCAAACTTTGAATCTTCAGAATCGTTCATGTTTAAAAGTGTCCTGCTGAATATTGGAGATAAACTCGAGAAAATGGAGAAAATCTCCAAAAACTTTCAACCATATGATGGAATAAAAAAAGTGCCAAAATGCAACAGGTTCTTTCTCTGCCTGTGTCCCATGCCTGCACCAAGTTTCATGGACTTTTCTGAAGTTTTTGCCTATAATCCTGTTAGCAAACAAACAGAAGCGGTGAAAGGAGGTAAAACAAAGATCTGTGTTAACTCAACAAACACAGTCTTCCACCAACAAGGCTTCGTCGGGGGGGCAGAGGCCAAATGTTCCGCTTAAAACCGTCTCAGCGTGTGGATCAGTGAAGGACTGTAGAATTCAATCAGGCTGAGGCTGAGGCTGAGACGCTCAGTCACTGACTCAGACTGAGGATCATTTTGAGGATTTACAACATTTAGCTCGTCTTGTCTGACCTCCAGGTTTCTGCTGGTTTATACCACATTCCTGACAGACCTGAACCTCACGACACACACAACACACACACACACATTCTCAGACACAGTGCCGGTTGCTAAACCAACAGCCCCAGGCAGAGTTGGTACTGGGAGATTTAGTCGTAAGCCACTGTGCAGTGTGGGAAACGCCTGATTACTGCGCTGTCTGTCTTGTCTTGACGATCTTTAAACGGAGAGACGGACGAGTCCTGAGACCCCGACACTGCTCCCCACGCCAGCCTGAAGGGGGCGCTGCACTGCCCTGGAGGGACCCGGGACCCTGGTGGAACTGATTCAAAGAGTCCCGGCTACAGCAGAGGTTCCTTATCCTTGAAATGAATTAAGTCTGATTCAGAGGAACACAGACTTAACCTGGTGGGTGTGGCCGGGATCACACCCGCCGTTGACTTTAAGCGTTTAAACCTCACTTTGACGCCTCTGTCTAATATTTAACTGATGAAGAGCAAATAGAAAAGGATCAGGTTTGACAGGAACATGAATCATTTAGGATGTAAACTTTTCCTCTCTCGTCCTTCACTGCTGATTCTACACACACTATATGCAGATCTATAAATTAAAATATCATCATTTAGTTTTTATATTTCACTGCTGGAAACTGATGTGTCTCCTTCTGTTTGTCTTCGTCTTAAGAGCCGGGTTATGACGAGGATAATAACATTATCTCCTCCACATCCCGATGGAAATATTGTTTCTTTTAGTTTTTCCGGCAGGATTCCACTCACTCTACTGAACAGATTCCCATGAAACTTGGCTGAGTGTTGGGACACGGGCCGAGAAAGAACTCATTAAAATCTGGGGCCGATCCGGGACTTTTTTCATCTTCTTTAAAATTGTGCGTTTTTAAATCGTGCAGCTTTTCAAATGCACTTAAAGTAGGTTTGACGTGTGAATTTTTCCTTTACATGACAAACATGTTCTCCTCTGCTGTGCACTGAAATGTTAAATCATATTTCTCCAGTCAGACCTTGTGGGAACATTCACTGGATGCAAAGAGGGAGTTTTGTTACCATGAGAACTCACATGACCGTCACACAAAGACCCACAACCACTACACAACAGGACCAAACCCTCCTCTCACATCTTCTCTGAGGCTCAAACTGCTGATTTTGTTCCTGACCTTTACGGCTCTTGAGGTTTAAATCATTCCCGACTCTCATCTTCTCATTCTTCCACCTTCAGATCTGCTCAGTCTTCACTTTACACAGTGAGAGAAAGAAGAGCTTGTGTTTCACTTTGACGCTTTCACACGGCAGCGTCTCCTCTTTCTCCTCCGTCACTTTCCACCAGGTCGGTCAGAAAACTCTTTCGAGCTGTGAGCAGCTGGTCACATGACACCAGTGCCAGGCAGTGAAAGTGACACACACAGAATACAATATGCACACACAAACACAAGGTGCTCACATACCAGCAAAGAAAGTCCCTGCCTCTAGATCACCCTGTTTAAATTAACGGTCCCTTAAATTCAACCCCTAAATGTGCCGGATAATTTTTATTAAGATCGATGAATCATCCACGGGACATTCGTGAGAATTAGCTTAAATGTCTATAACAGTGAAATGGAACATAAACATAAGGAGCAGTAACATGAATTCACACACATTCTATATAAATGTAATTTCAGACACGCACTCTAGACATTTTGCTGATAGTTTTGTGAATCTGCTGTTATCTTTATGAATTCTCTCAGGATGAGAAAGAGGAGCAACACGTGCAGACGAAGATGTCAACTTGAAAAAGGCAACGAGACTCAACAGCTACTGGTGAATTCACCATGAACTAAATTCTCTAAACACTAATTTCCCCAACCTGTTGCTGTGACCACGTCTGACCCAGAAAATCTGCTGTTGCATTGATGTGCATTTCTCAAAATGTTGAAATAACCATTTAATGTCTCGTACTCCCGTTAATGTTTAAATCTTGTCTATCAAACGATCCATAACTTATTAAATCCAAAAAGACAGTGGATCAGATTCGACCTCATCTCAACACGGACCCGATTGGAGTTCTCTGGTATTTGTTGGAGAACCACGGTGTGAGCTCAGTTGGATATTTGCGATGTCTGATTCCGTGGAAACGCTCCCACTGCACAAACACACACCTTTAATTACAGAGCAGCTCCGAGGGAGCGGGTGTGGGAGCCGAGGGGAGAGAACCAGCTGTGGGAAAACCACCGGATATGCACCTGAGGTCAGAAACTACCGGTGTGTGAGTGTGTGTCAGTGTTTGTGTTGAATAAACTGTGTCGGATAAAGAATAAAACGGCGAGAGGGAAATCACTGCATCACAGATATGAGGAGATGAAGCTGCAGAGACTCTGTGAACAATCAGGTCTATGAGTCTTTCTCCTCTGAACCCCGAGGACAGGTGTCACACTGAGAAAGCAGGGTTTAGTGGAGCTAATCAGATTAACCTGGTCTCTAATCTGAGACGCCAGCAGATTCAGACCTTACGAGTCACCAAGATACAACACACACACAAAACAATACTCCGCTTCTGGCTACACCGGTTTCTCAGGATAATAAATCTGTATTTCATTTTTATTTCCGCTCTAAGTAGCAAACAGCAGCCGACCTGACAGCTGAGGTTGTTGCTGTAATCTGAGCCACGTGCTCGGCCTTTGTCTAAATCTGGATAATCTGAGGTGTCTCACATAAACAGTAATCAGACGCACGGTGATGACAAAGGTTTAGGAGGAGCTGTTTTTCACAAATGAGCAGAATCCGTCTTTGTGATCCAGCTTCACATCTGAAAACAGATATTACAGCGTGTGGATACAGATCAGCAGGAAGCTGGTGCAGGCGGGGGGGGTTTCACAGCTCCGGCTTATTGTTACACACTTCAATTCAACAGGATACGACACATGAAAACAATACATACAATTTGATAGAAGTTGTTTACAACTGCTTATCAGAATTTGAATAATCTGTAACTTCCTGTTATTGACACATGAGAAACTGAAGCTCCTGCTGATTCATTTTTCTTCGTAGTAAAAGTTGCAAAACTGTTGGTTTGTATCAGAAAATAGTTTCTGCAATGAATTAGTCAGATTCTTCTTCTTTTGATTCCACAACCTGAGCTGAACTTTCTCTCAGCTCTTGTTTTACTTTGGGGAAATAAACTACTTAGTCGTTTTAACAGAATAATAAATATTTTTTAGTTGTTTTAAATTAGTCGTTTCAGATGCTCCTCCTGCAGACACCATCCAGACTGAAGGTTTGATGTTGTAGTTCAATTTAAATGGAGACCGTCAGGAAAACATTTCAAAAGGCCAATGTCAGGTGTAAGGTCAAGGGGTCAAGAGGTCAAGGTTGGGCTCCATGCTCCAGTCGGAGGAACACACTGGTTACCAGCTCAACACAATCGTCCCTCAGCCATTTGAAAGACATCTCTCTTTAATACTACACACAACTTTGGATCCGAGTAACAATCCAACAAAATGAGGCCGTTATCAGCTTCATGCTACAAATCCGTTGGCTTCAGGGTTTATTATTACATCATATTAGTGACCTCCACCCATGCCAACGCCCCTAAAACCACCCGTCACATAATGATTCACATGCAAACCCTGCAGAACAGGACTGAACTCGGCTTTTGTCAATACGACAGCAATGGTTCAAGTACGATAAGGGATTTCTACAGCGTTCATTTAATCTCAAAACTCACTCATGGATAAACTATGCCCACATGAGCACGACACCATAATCACAAACAGGAATTTCTGCTCCACGTGCACAACTGTGGTTCCTGGAGCTCAGGGGGCGGAGCCGAGCGGCGAGAGGAACGTTCAGCGGGCGAGACTGGTTCTGCTTCTCTCAGCTCAGGATTCAGTCTCTGCACATGCGTTCGTTTCCTCTCTAATTCTCTCTCTCCATGTCATTAGATCAGTGATTTACTATAATTAAATGCAGCATTCGACAGAGTCACTGCAGAGAAGCATCAACGCAAACACTCACATAGGCAGCAGCGGGATACACACACGTGGTTAAAAGGGTTGTTGGTCCCAGAAGGGAAAGGTATTACATCAACTTCAATATTTAGGACTGAACCATAGTCGTCTAATTCCTTTGGCTTGAACCCAGTGACCCCCAAAGTCCAGTTTGAGCTCAGGGTTTGAATCCCTGAGCTCACTTCCTGTCTGTGTAAAGCTCCAGTGGACGGACTTCTTTCTTGTTCAGCTCCAGACTTTGTTCGACTTCTAATGAGTGGATTTCTGAATGAACAGTTCTACTTAAGAGAGTCGCCGTCTGGGTTCTTTACTCCGTCCTCTTGTTCCTGGTTTTCACTTCACAACGTCCTGTGACCTTAATGAGGGTCCGGCCTGACGCCAGGGGGCTTAACAACCACTTCTCTGCCTCCACGCTGCTCCGATCGCATCAACAACAACAACAGGGTTCTAATAAGATGGCACCAGTGGGAGAATTCCTTCACGAGTCTCAAGTCATCACAGTCGCCTGGATTATTCAGAATCTCAGCTACAGCTTTGCTACTTTTGATTTCAGGGTCTTTCTGAGAACTGATCACTTTCATATCAGCTTGGAATAAATGGAGTTTTATTTAATTGACTGCATCCACATCATTTAATGGAGAGAACATTATTGGAATGTAAGAGAATTAAATGTTCCCGTCAGTGACTGTGGTTTTGAACCAACAGCTCATGTCACATCGACCACTCCCTGTTTCAATCTTTCCGTTACAGATGATTCAGTGAACTTCCTGTTTTCAGATCTGAGTCTCTGGGCTGTGTGCTGCTGGGTGGGAGGGTCGGCTGTGGGTTAGGGGGTAGAGAGGGTCGTCCACACTAAAGTAAAGGTTGCTGGTTCGATCCCTGGCACTGCTGACGGTCATTCATCTTATAGCACTGACGTTCCATTTACTTTTGACTGTTGAAAGCTGTGGTACTGGTGCTGCTGGGAGTGATGGGACCTGTGACCTGGTGAATGTGTGTGTCTGTGTGTGTGTGTGTGTGTGTGTGTGTGTGTGTGTGTTGGGCTTGTGCTCGGTACCTTGGCCGATCCTGACGAAGCCGATGATGATGATGAGTCCGAGCGCCAGAAGTTTGGCTGCGGCGAAGAAGTCCTGCACACGGGTGGCCGCCTTCACGCTGTAGCAGTTCACAAAGGTCAACAGCACTGCAGGAGAGAGAGGGGGGGGGGGCGGAGAATAAAGACAGAGTGAGATCAACTCTTTATTAAACTTATCAACAGTTACTTCCAGCTCAGAAACATCACTAAACTGTCTTTTAATGATCTAAACATTGTCTCAAAGAGCTGGATTTCAAAGCGTTAAGGGAGATTGTGTGTTTCTGTGTCGCTGACCCACAACTTCGGGAAGGATGTTATTTCATTTTTAATTTAATTTACTGTCCATCCATCCATTATCTACCACTTATCCTTTGAGGTTATTGTTTATTTCATCCTTGTACTTCTCTACATATCTTTCAGTCTTGAGCACTTTGCTGTATTCTGGTTTAAAATTGCTTTAATAACTTAAAGAACCAAACTCTATAAGGTCAAACCTCATTAAAAGATCTTCACATGCTCTCAGACTCACACTGAATTACAGCACATCACCAGTGTCTTCTCCCCATGTGACCGACAACACCATATAAGGAGGCGCATGCTGAACTAAATCCTCCTTGCAAATGTTTTTTTAAGGTTCCATTTATAGAACACTCTGTAATTTCACACATGTTAAAATAGCTTTTTAAATGTTTACCTGAACACAACTTTTCTACTTGAACATAGACGAGTGTGTGTGTGTATTTCTGGCTCTCACACCACGATGCAAGAACTCGCAAAACACGGTAATAAAATCCTTTACACCCCATCCCTGTGTCTCTAACGCACACAACACACAACATACACACACACACACAGAGTTGTTTAAGTGGCCTCTGAACCTGGACCCCATTAAAAGTGATTAACTAAAGCAGCAGGTCCCTTCAAAGCTCCTAAATCAGGTCGAAGCCACAACAGAAGAAGGAGCACAATGAGGCTCTGTGTTCGAGAGAGCAAGACAAAGACCAGGGGAGAGAGAGAGAGAGGGAGAGAGGGGGTGGGGGAGAGAGAGGGTGAGAGAGGGTACAGTAAAGGGCTGAACACACACACACTCATATGAAAGCATGCACGGACATAACTGGCAAATACTCGAGGATATTTACGTACGGTAACATGTGCATGTTGGCATGTGGACGTATAAACACACCGAGGAGTTCCCAAAGAAATGGGTCAAACGCAACAATGACCACCACAGATATAGACCCACGAGTGTGTGTGTGTGTACGTGTGTGTGTGTGTGTGAGTGTGTGTGTCTGTGTGTGTGCAGGAGAGCGAGAGCAATTTGGCTCCGAGCTCAACACACCCCACTGTCCACTCCACGGGCCTCCTAAAGCGGGCAATCCTCATGAAACACACACACACACACACTCTCGCACACACACACTCACACACTCACTCACACTCACACACTCACACACTCACTCACACTCACACACACACACTCACACTCACACACTCGATCCTCTTGGTCCGCGGTCATGTGGTCTCAGTGAGGATTTAGACTTTAGAGTGTGATGGGAATTTTGTATTTAGACATGTTCAAATGTAACAGATTACATTTATATAGAAAGAAGTTTACTGAAAGATGTATTTCTGTGTTTAAGACTCATAGTCAGAGTTTAGGTCAAGTTAACACTATGCATAATACTCTTGAAGGGCCTTATAGACGTGGCCTTCTCAGTCTAGTGTGAACAAAAGGTTTCTCAACAGGGGCCAATTAAGTCTTCTGCAGCAGGGAGCTTCAAAGGCTAATAGGTGTGACCTGCAGAGACAGGAGATCTCTGAGAAACTCACAGGGTCTGGAACAAGATGCGTTTAGCATCTTGTTCAAACTTCAAAGAGACCGCCAGAGACCAATGTCTGGTCTTCCCGTAACGACATGGAGAGAAGCTGATTGGACAAATGTATTTTACTGTGGAGAGGAGGGATCTGATTGTATAAATGGAGTGTACTTTTGAGAGCTCATCGCCATTGCCCTCATATCTGTCACCGTGATGTTTGAGCTCTGTGCCATTGAGGTCAAGTCTGTTGTCGTGACTTGACCTTTGTAAACCGTCCGCAGACGGTTTGAATTAAACATCCAGAATTGATAATTGCTTGTTGTGTCATGATATGTAATAATTTTTCCATTACATTTGGCTGTTGTTGGCAGTGACATCCACGTGAGCGACTCTGGCTCTCGGTGCTGAGGGTAGGTAATTGCGCCGGGGCAGTACGTTTGGAACTAAACCTTTATTATTTCAGTGGGCCTGATGTTCTGAGAATCCGGAGTGCTCACTGAGGTGGGCTAAAGAACCGACTGGGACAGGCAAGCAGTTTCATTCTGGTAAAGTATAATTCTTGTTTTTAGATCTTTTAAGGAAAAAGGTCCAAAGAAATTCACTCATTCAGGGAAGTGAGTTACGGACGCGTATGCATTAAGGAGGTCTTAGAGACCGGTGTAGGATTCACAATAAGCTTAATAGGTTAAGATTCTTTTCAAAAAAAGATCAAAATGTTAAACAGGGTTTAGCGAAAGAGTTTAATGCTAAATTACTTTAATATTGGGCGCTGCGGCATGCTCATAGTTATTGTAAACAAGCAGAAGAGTAGAATATAAATATATCATAGTATTATTATTTTGAAATGGAGGAAAAGCTGTGACAGAGAGACCTAGGCCAGGTCTGTATCGTCTCAGCATAATAATCTGTTTGAAAATCTGATAAATTCCCATACATTTTATACCTGCATGTGTCTTGTTTAAGAGAAATGTGAAATGAAGTTTTCTCTAAGGCGATTTGATTCATGCAGAGTTTTAGAATTGTATTAGAGGAATTAAAATTAAAACTTAGTAATTACAAGAGGTGATTACAGTGGCAATATTATAACTGAAGGGGTTTTTCTCATTGTCTCTTAAAAAGTGTTTTGAAGGTGAAAGGTTACTATCAACGTTACACAAATGTTGATGATTTGATACAAGTAACATGCATGATTTGATGAGACTAATCTGAGAATTACAGCTGAAAAAGAAAAAGTGAGGAGTGAGTGAGAGAGGATTTCTTGGAATTCTCAACACTGGAATAAGGTGAGTATAATTTCAATCATATTTGGGATATATGTGTAAGTTTTAAAGGCTTATATCAAAAGAAAAAGAAAAAGATTCAGATCAATCTTAAAACGAATTTGAAAATAGACGGTTTTAAGAATTAGGAAATAATTGGCTTTAGAAATTAATTCTGAAACATTAGGGTCTTTTCCATATCAGCAGAACTTAAATTCCCAAAAGATTCGTATTCTACTGAATAAATCAGAGTTTAAATTGATAAACAACCATTACAGAGATGAATTTACCACAGATTTCTTCTCCTACAGTTCAAGATATGGTTCTGAAGTATGGTCATTATAGTGTTACACAGTTTGGCTTGTGGGTAAAAAACTATGATTTTCCAAACACAGGGAACATAACTTTAAATCAGTTGAAGCAGCTTAAGATCAAATTGCTCATTGAACAAGAACGAAGCAAAGAAGCAACAAGAGGGAGAGATGTGGAGCTATTTGTGCCAGACTGGAGAGCATTTGAGTGTTGGTTGACTGAAGTCAACATAAGAGACAGAATACAGGAAGTAACCGAAATAATCTCCAGGTATCAGTCTCTCCAAATAGGTTCTGATCTGGATACATTTCCACTGAGAGGGAGATCATGGAGACAGAGCAGCCATCAAGAGCAGACCATGATGGAGAGAGAGAAGTTCAACAAAACTTCATATAAGTAAGAACACAGCTGCAGACACCATGTGAATTAATGTTACACATAAAGCATATGGTTAACATTATTATAGTTAAATTAGAAATCAATAAAACTAATTGCTAAAAACACACAAATTAAATCTATTTTTAGGTTCAGGAACTAAAAGCACCAGTAAATATGTGTGAATAGTGTGATATTACTTTTAGAATGAATGTTATATAGCTCATAATGATAGAAAAACATATGCAAAGTTGTAGATAGATCCATTTTTATCATTGGGGTTTAATAATGTGGTTAGAGGCTAAATGCAAGACAAACATTTATCTCTGTTGTCACTTTACTGCTGGGTAAAATTTAGGGGGAAGATAGAATAGTATGCTAAATTTTGAAACAGCAGGGCAGTAGTGGAAGACAGAGTTGAATAACATCTGCATTTATTTAAACGAGAAAGGGGGATCTGACACAAGCGTATCAATGGATGATCCGAGACAAATTTCTCACCTCTAAATTAACATCCTCTTGCAAAGAGCAAGGGGAGAGATCAAATTAGAGCACAAATGGTATTTACTTAGATTTATCTAAACACTTGGTAAGACAAATTTAGTTTAAAAGGTTTAAAGTTAATCGCAAACGATTTTCTTTCATGCTAAATCACATTGGGGTTTCTGAACACATTTCTGCATGAAAATGTATTTCTTTGATGTAATTGATTGACATTTTTAGTTTATTGTAAACATTATTGATTTTTCTGAGTTGATAACAGGTACTATCATGTTTGTGAAACGGACACATATATGATTTTGGTCTGATCAGAAGAGCAGACGCAATAGAAAAGAATATCTGAAATCTTCTTGTGGAATATGAGTAATCTTTTGTTTAAACAGAAAAACTTTTTCCTTTAGGGGAAAAGCAACAGATGCAAAGTTTCAAGCAAGTCTCAGAGCAATGGCAGCTTCTGAGAGAACAGAGTAATGTGATATGTGTGATACTTTGAAATAAGACTCTACTAGTGTCATATGCTGTAACAATGATATTTGCTTGAGAAAATAACATTCACTTTTCAACAGCTAGGAGGTTCAGCTATGATACAGTATTGTTTTGGATGATAGACATTACTATTTACAAATAGAAAGTTTTTAACTAGGAAATTCTTAACTTTATCAGTAGAGCAGATTTAAATGGTTAACAGCTGATTACTGTGAAACTGAAGTGTTTGATGACAGGTTTTCAGCATCACAGTGTGATAACGAATGACAGAGGGGTTTTACGACTCTGTTTGAAACAAAGGAAAACCGTCCCCATCATTACATGCATGGACCAAAGAGATGCAAATATGCTAGTGGCGAGAGTGTCAAGATTTACACTGATAGCTTGTTTGCATGGGGGTTCTGCATGTGATTTGGGCTGAAGAAGAAATTCATGAGATTGACTTCACACCATTGTCTTGCCTTGACTGTGTTACTGGTTGCAAACAGTATGCAGTCTGTAGAGGACATGGAAGGCATTTGAATGATTCTTAACACTGACATTTAATGTGGGTTACAGGAGCGGTTAGCAAGACTACATCGAACTAAATTTTTTTTAGAATGCAGATTTGGGTTTATTAGTTTAGGAATTAAGTAGTCTTGATAGACTGTGTTTTGTTTGGTGGTCGATGGACTTTTGATGTGGGATATGGATGATTTTGTTCAACCTGTGTACGTTTTCTCATTAGGTTGGATTGACACATGACTGGAGTCAGTGTGTCAAGAGAGAGGAGTAACATATGCTGGATATAGATGAATTGGGTTATTGGGTGTACACAAGAAACACTCTAAATAATATTCAATAAAACTTTTTTAACAGAGTTATGTAATTTGAGTTACAAATAAAATAAGGACATCCAGATTCTACAAGATTGACATCCACCTCAAAACAAACGGTTTAATCATTTATAGAGAGGTTTAATAAAGATTAAGTTAAATAAAGTAGGTTAGGGAAATAAATAAATACTGTTTTGTTTTATGACATGATTTCTATGCAAGCAGAAGTGTTTCCCAAACATCTAAACAGGATTCTCCAGCGGTGAAACAGATACTGTTCGGAGAACTCATTCCATGATGGAAGATTTCAAAAGGATGTCCGCTGACAAGGGTAACATATTCATAAGTATAGCTTTATGGATACTGGTGAGTATGAGTATCAACACAAGGCAACATCATGCCACATCCCGCCAGGGATGGGACAGTGGAGAGAGAAGGAAGTAAAAAACAAACATAACAAACACATTGAAAAACACATTGAAAAACAAACTGGTAGATATTGTTTTAAACTGTTTCCTGTACTCTTTAAAATCCACAGGCAGACGAGGAGATTCTATCTAAATCCATGGAGAGAGGACTGCGTGACCTGAAACCAGGAGACTGGATTGTGCTTAAGGACGTGCGGATGGAAGAAGAGACGACGTCGATGGAACGAGTGCAAGCCAAATGCCTCTCAACACAGATGACAGGAAGGTCGCAGAGGTCAACCTGGAGATGAGGGCCAACGCAGGAGGATTTCCAGAGCCAGGGGTGGATCTACAGGACGGGAAGTGCTTTGTGCCAGTGTGTGAGCTTCAGTCTGAAATTTTTAGGTGTTGCAAGGAGAGGCAACACATTTGAAGAGCTACACGCCGAACACAACCGCACCAACAGGAGATCAGCAACACATGATTATACGACTGAGAAGCATTCAAGGGAAAAGAGATGGTTTCCCTGCTCACGAATGCTTGGCAGGAACAACATCAAATTTCTGATCATCAAAGTCAGAGCATACAAGATGTCTCTGAAACAAGATGTTCTTCAACAAGGAGGTGTTCGACACACGATCAGGACGAAGTGTGGCACCAATACAGTGAACATTTTGATAATATGATGATCATCATTTTAATAATTGTAAAATACGTTATTGAAGTTTGTAGAAACTGATCATTTTCAATTGTGTAACTCTGTTGTATTGTTTTTGCACTAAAGACTAGTGTTACTTCTTTAATTCACATATCCTGGAAAATTCCCAATCTAAATGATGAGATGTTATAAAGATGTTGATCCCAGATTGATAAAAAGGGAGGAATTGTGATGGGAATTTTGTATTTAGACATGTTCAAATGTAACAGATTACATTTATATAGAAAGAAGTTTACTGAAAGATGTATTTCTGTGTTTAAGACTCATAGTCAGAGTTTAGGTCAAGTTAACACTATGCATAATACTCTTGAAGGGCCTTATAGACGTGGCCTTCTCAGTCTAGTGTGAACAAAAGGTTTCTCAACAGGGGCCAATTAAGTCTTCTGCAGCAGGGAGCTTCAAAGGCTAATAGGTGTGACCTGCAGAGACAGGAGATCTCTGAGAAACTCACAGGGTCTGGAACAAGATGCGTTTAGCATCTTGTTCAAACTTCAAAGAGACCGCCAGAGACCAATGTCTGGTCTTCCCGTAACGACATGGAGAGAAGCTGATTGGACAAATGTATTTTACTGTGGAGAGGAGGGATCTGATTGTATAAATGGAGTGTACTTTTGAGAGCTCATCGCCATTGCCCTCATATCTGTCACCGTGATGTTTGAGCTCTGTGCCATTGAGGTCAAGTCTGTTGTCGTGACTTGACCTTTGTAAACCGTCCGCAGACGGTTTGAATTAAACATCCAGAATTGATAATTGCTTGTTGTGTCATGATATGTAATAATTTTTCCATTACAAGAGTCAATCTGAAGATCAGGTACTAGGTTACTGGCTGGTACCACACACACACACACACACTTACAGACACACACACACACACACTAATAGCCCATACGATGTGTATCATGTATTCAGATAGCGATGGAGTGGGGGGGGGTTGGTCGGTGGGGGAACACTTGTAGTGTGTGGCGGGTAAAGACTGGTGCTAACAGGCTAAAGCTGCTCATAATCCAGACTTAAGTTTTGTTAAGACTCAACACACAAAAAACACACAATGAACCTGTGACACACATTCAGGCAACCGACACTTTATGAAACTGCTGATGAGCAAATAAACTTTAAACTAAACTGGATCAAACAACTGAGCTTTAATTTACTGTTTTTTCATCAATTTTACTCATTATTAAGTTGTACTCATATTTCTCAGTGTCTCATTAAAGCTCAATTTTAGAACAAAGCAAAATTAAATGTGAACATTTAGTAACCTGCAATATGTGATTTCTTATTTAATGGGAAGATTAAAATCAAACTGTTTCTGCGCTGATATTTATATTTTTGTTTTTCTCAGGTTTGTCCGTCACAGACAAATTATTATTACAAAGAAACAATAAAAACTACTCATTAAAAGGTGTAAAAGTATTTAAGTATATATAAGTGAATTGTTTTCAGTTACAAAAAAAATGCTTAAAAAAAAATTTTTTTAAGCACTTTGATAACTTCTTTTTGAAAAGTGCCACAAACATAAAGTTGTATTATTATTTTACTATTAAATTTAACATATTCAGTAAATATCACTAGATATTTAACGAATCACTCTTGAAAATAAGTATTTAAATTGTAGACATATATAGAACTAAAGACACCCATTGAATATTAGATGGATAAAAAAAAACATGTTCAAGTAAAGAATACATAAAGTTGTATTAATAATACTATTATTATTATTAAATTTAACATATTCATTAAATATCACGAATCACTCTTTAAATAAGTATTTAAGTATAGTATATGCATAGAACAAAAAATCCCCATTCAATATTAGATGGATAAAAATAAAAAAATGTAAGTAATAAGCACATAAAAGTAAATATAGAAATGATGGTAAAGTGATTTTAGTAAAGTGATGAAACACCGCAGCATCCTGCTGATGTAACAACGCGCCTTTTTACACCAGTGCGCACATGCACACGCACGGACACACACTGCAGGTGGCACAGACCAGAAGTGTGTGTGTGTCCGTGCGTGTGCATGTGTGTGTCTGTCAATGTGTGTTATCATTATGAAGAAAGTATGATGATGACTAGTGTGTGTGTGTGTGCATGTGCGTTCCACAGCATCACCACAGGAGTTGCATCACCCCGGGGCAGCTCGGCTCGGCCCGGCTCGGCCCGGCTCGGCCCGGCTCGGCCCGGCTCGGCTCGGGTACTCACGGATGCACAGGCAGGCGATCAGCTTGGCCCCGTTCTCCGGCACCGGGCAGTCCGGGAACACCGGCTTCAGCAGGTATGTGGCGAACACGTAGGCCACGATGTACTGGGAGGACGGGCGGATGATGAGCAGCTCGATCCACAGCTTCAGGAAGGCCGGCAGGGACCCGTACACCTCCAGGATGTAGGCGTAGTCGCCCCCCGACTTGGAGATGGTGGTCCCCAGCTCCGCGTAGCACAGCGCGCCCACCGTGGAGAAGACCCCGCACACGGACCACACGATGAGGGACAGCCCCACGGAGCCGGCCTCCCGCACCACGCCCGTCGGGGTCACGAAGATGCCCGAGCCGATGATGGTGCCCACGATGATGGCCACGCCGTTCACCAGGGTGATGGTCCTCTTCAGGCCGACCCCCTCCGGCTGCTCCTCCGGGCCCGCAGCCTCCTCCCCGGGGGGCGGCTGGTCGAGACCCTTCTCCCCGGCCGGGGACAGCATCCTCTGGGTGGCGTGCGGGTCCTCGTCCCGGTCCGCCGAGGAGCCCGAGTTCCGCTTCTTCAGCCCGGACATGGTGCTCTGCTGTCGGCTTCTAGGTCACTGGGCTGCCCCGGAGCTCTTCCTCCGGTCCGGTGCTCTTCCTCCTCCGGTCCGGTCGGTGCTGTTCCTCCGGTCCGGTGCTGCTCTTCCTCCGGCCTGGTGCTCTTCCTCCGGTCCGGTGCTCCTCTTCCTCCTCCGGTGCTCCTCTTCCTCCCTGCGGATCCGGTCGGGCTCAGCCACGAGGAGTCCTGGGCGAGTGTGTGTCCGCGTGTGTGAGAGCAGCGTGTTCTCTGGCGTGTAGCACGGATCAGAGGAGACAGGCATGACTACCCGCCTCCTCCTCTTCCTCCTCCTCCTCCTCTTCCTCCTCCTCCCTCCTCAGTCAAGTCCAGCCCCTGATCTTCACCCTCATCACTAGCACCCCATCACCGCTTTCCGCCCTCTACCGGTAGACATTGGGTACTACCACACACACACACACATCCACACATTCTTGAATTGTTGTGTTTCTCTGTGCATTATAAAGTCTCGACGTTAAAGGGAAAGTTCACAGAGGTGTGTGTGTGTGTGTGTGTGTGTGTGTGTGTGTGTGTGTGTGTGTGTGTGTGTGTGTGTGTGTGTGTGTGTGTGTGTTTCAGGGGTAAACAGCGTTGCAGCCAAATACATTACAATATAAGTCAATGCTGCTCCTGAGGTGTCGTCCAAGTGTCTGTATTCCCCGACCTTCACATTCCTCTGATATCCTCCTTGTTCACTTTCAAGCTCTCGCCCATTGTTACGTGCAAGGTGCTCGGTAGCATCTCTACTTCCGGTAGTGGACATTTAGGCTAAAGACTTGGTTTTAATGACAGCGTGGGAAGTCGAGGGTCAACGGACACGTGGACGACACCAAAGCAGCAGCATGGAGGCAGATTGAGGGAAGAAGGAGTCGCCATTGACTTCAAGTGGATTGGATTTGGCTGAAACGCTGTGGACTCAAACATTTCACCCCTCCTCCATCGGCATGGTGTCGAGTAGATCATGAGAGAAAGTCTCATTTTTGGGTGAACTATCCCTTTAACCTCCAAACCCACCTGGCCCTGCCTCTCCTCTCCTCCTACATGCTGCTGTATTAGAGGAAACCTACACTGCACATGACAATCACTGCAGGGAAGGAAATACCTGAAATACAGAACAGCAGCAAGAAGCATTTACCAATATGGAATCAATCCACCCCACCCCCCCCACCCCCCTCACAACACCATCAAACCCCCCTGGACTGGTTTGATGGTGTTGCAATGTCAGACACTCCCAGGAATGAGGAAGCACAACATGCAGCTCGTTTACAGATGAAGGCTCGTCCTCTTCAAAGTGCTGCATGGCCCAGTTCTCACACACATGACTCATCTCAATTATGACTTAAATATAGGGTGTCACCCACTGATTTGCATAATACAGAAATGGAATATTCATTTGCATGAGGATGCCGTTTTAGACAATAATTGGGCGAATCTCTCCGGCTGCAGCCTCAAACCAAAATCACATTTATTGGTTTATTCACATGTTTCAAAGCTCAAATCCCCAGATGACACATCCAACCATCGACTGGTTTTAATGGATGTTTGTTACCATGGTTACGCTTTGACGTCATGAATGCAGTAGCAAACAGTGAACTTTTTTATAAAGAGGTCAACATGACGATTAATTTGTTGTGTAGTTGTGTTTCTGGAGCAGAAAAAAGCATAAACAAAGAAGGACAACTCGACTGCACTTCCTCCCAAGGTGAAAAGAATAGATAAAATGAAGCCAAAATATGGGTGCCGCCATCTTGTGTGTTTTGGGAGCCAGAGCTTGCAGAGTTGTGATGAAGTGAAGATTGTGTATCATCGTACCACTGATACACAATCTTAAATCAATCTCAGCTGTCAATCATGACGTTTCACCCAGTTTATACCATCAGTGCGATAACAACAACCTACAATAACAGAAACTAACTTATTCAATTTTTAGTTTAGTCCAGGTCCCATCTGCTGTAAATAGAGGAGCTGAGGTCTGTACTGCAGCCGGCCACTAGGGGGCAATAAAGACGATGTGGCTTCACTTCTGGGAGCTGTCATGTCGTCCATCTTTTTTATTCAGTCTTCGGTTCAACACGATGAATTTAAATTTGGTTCTATTGTTTCTTCCCATCGTAAAACTGTTTTGCAAAACTGTGGTTTTAATTAACGATTATTCATCTGTTGCAACACTCAACTGCCCCCCCCCTCGCACATAATTTATCTCCATAACTTATTGTCTCTTACTGTATATATTGTCTTACTGTTTATATTGTTGTTGTTTTGTTTTATATAAAGTGCACCAACCACACCATGGCAATTTCCAATATAAGCAAATATAATTGGCAATAAAAAGAATTTTGATTCTGAATCTGATTCTTTTTTTCAATCGACACTGGGGAGTTTTTTAAATTTCTCGTAAGAAAGTTAACAGAGGATCAATGGTCCAATGAAAAGTGTTGAAGAAAATAATTTAAATAAAGTAGAAGAGGTCGATATTAAAAATCAAATGCACAAACCAAACCACTTTCCAAATTGTCCTCTTCTCAAAAATTCCACATTCAACACTTTCTAAATATTTCTTTTTTGAATTGTCTCTTGTTGATTTCACAGATTGTCGTGATGTCCTTTTAAATGTGCTACACAAATAAACTTGCCTTGCTCCTCCTGTACAGTAGTTGAACCAGTTCCTGTTGGGCCCGTGAGGACCAGACCCACACGAGGGTGAAACCACTGAGGAGAATCCATTAATCTCTGGTATTTCTCTCACTCGGTCACTGGGGAATATTTTCTGCATTCACAGGGTTAAAGGAAACGCCTCAGGAACATAACCAGGAAAGAACCGCAGCATTTCAATAACTGTCCCACTTGTCTTTTAAATGAGAAGGCAAACTCCAGACAGAAAATCCCCGGCTGCCCCTTAGATCCAAACCCCAGCGAGACGATCATATCAAGGTTTATACCAAATATAAAAATATAATTCTGTCAAATCCAGTAATTCTACAAATATTAAAACACAAATACTTCAAATTTGCAGCAAGAATAGAAAACTGAGGCCGGGTTCAACTTGATGTTTTCATTCTTGGGTTGATTATATTTCATCCTCTTATATCATTTTACCTTTTGTGACCAACAGGAATCATAGTTGTGTATTTGTCCCACCGGACTTCCAGTCGAACCTTTACTGTCGGTTTGGCTTGAAGTCCGTGGTCGTCTGGACCTTCAGAGGATCATATGTGTGATAAGCAGCTACATGTACGTGATGAAGCAGTGAAGTGTGAAGAGGTTATCTAAGGCAGCCAGATTCAAACCGACAACCTGTCACGGTGAATGCCACTGAACCAGCTGCTCTAGATTCTTGAACAAAGTGACCCAGAGGATTTTGGGGAAGGAGCGGCGAAGCACGGGGAAGGTGCTGAGTGTGCGGTTTGGAGCTCGGCCCGAATCGAGATGGGTGAGGATCTAGGACACACAGACACACGCAGACACACCCACACACACAGACACACACACACAGACACATTGGCTGCAATCTGACTCTGCAGCTGACCCTCCAGCTTGGTGCCAGGTCCACACGATACACTCACACCCTTTGATATAACGCAATAATTGTAACCTTTTACAGAACACTTTTCAAAAACCCAGATTACAAAGTGCGTCACAAAAAACAAATAAGTTCTGAAATTGTCACATTTAAAAGACAAATCACAGAAAAGCGAACGGGACAGAACGTCCAGTAAAAGTTTCATTTTAAGAAGAGAAACTGCTGAGTCAGCGGATGTGATTTCCTCTTGCAGGTCGTTTTAAAGCCTCAGGGCCGAAACTGCAAATACTGTGTCACCTCTGGTTTTTAACAGGGTTCCTGGAACAAAGACCAAACCTCTGGATCTGCAGCGATGAGCGGGTGAGTATCAAACTTAAAGGTCAGACATACAAAGCTGATTTCATCACATCTGAGTCAGTTGCTCTGGACATTTTTATTTTTTCCCACCAGCCCCTGAAATGACCATTGTCCCTCGTGAGAAAGCAGCAGAAAGGATTGAGTGGGCATGTTGATGACGTGACCAACACACGATAGACATGAAACTGTAGGAACACAAATAACTCGGGATGAAAACAAGGAACCATTCAAGTCAAAGTCGCCCAACAACTAGATTCAGGAGCTGTTGAATGATGCGGCTCGACGTTCTGCCTCCTGCATCCAGGCTCCCCTCCTCACCTGAGTGATCCTGAACTGTCCCCGGTGTTGTGAACCCATTGTCCGACCCGTTCCATCCCCAGCTGTGTTTCTCATATGTGAGAGGAAGCTCTGGAAAGTGTCCAGCCACAGATCCCAGGACACAGATGAGCCTTTATTTCAACTTGTCCCCTGCCTGCGTGATTTGAGTTTAAGAGTCTAATATTGGTCTGTGGGAGGCGGCGAAACTGTGTGTGTTTGTGTGTGTGTGTGTGTGTTGCTCGGCTAAGTTTGTCCTTTGGCTCTTTAGTTTTATTTGCTACGTTGGTTGCTGTATATAAAAGAAGGCAACTGACATTGAAAAGCCTTCAGAATATTCAGTAAAAGGTTAAAACCACTTCTAAAACATTCTAGGGGTCAGTGTGAACAGGCTAACACACACACACACAGACACACACACACAGACACACACATGCTGTTTCCTGCCTGTCTTCGAACATGGTGGATTTTTTTCAACCCCGCAGACAAACACACACGTCTGAGCTGTGATCTTCACACACAGCCACAGACAGACAATTTCCTGCGCTCAGACCAGATGGACACGGTGGACAAATCCTAAATGTGCGTCCTGATATTGTTCCTGTCGGCGTGCACAGAGCCCGAGGAATGCAGGCGCTCGCTCTCAGGGTCAAACCACAGATCAAGAGACACTAATGCACCTTCATCCAGGTCTGTCCACTCTGGATCTTCTGTCTGCGTCTTTATAAAACCTGCACAGCAGCCGCCGAAGCCCGAAGAGACCTGGGAGCAAATGAAGGAGCTTTTCTTCAGTCTCTGTGGGAGGCTGAGGTTCAGAGTCATCGTTCAAATCTACATAAATAAAGTGGGAAATCCTTCTAAAAGCCTGATTTCTCCTTTTTTATATTTTATAAAAGTAACATGAAAGCAGAATGAAAGTTTGTCCTTGTGTCTGCAGCTCACATGCTCATGTGTTTCTGTTTATTTCCATCAACAGATCCCAGACCAGTGCCTACAAATACATAAATAAACAACAAATTGAAAAAAATATTCACAATATTCATCTATGAGTCTAAATACAACGATTGAAACTCTGAACACATATATTTGAATCAATGTTTTAATGTTTTAGTTGACCTCAGATGCTTTTTCTTGTCTTCAAACACATGTTCTCCAGAACGCTGATGACACGGATAGAGGGGAAATATCTCAATTTGTTTGTTTGTTTGTTTGTTTGTTTGTTTGTCAGCAGGATTACACAAACCTGGTGGGAAATTTTACACGATCCAGGGAAGAGCCTAAATTTAGATGTGGATCTGGATCAGGGGTCAGATCCACGTGTTTGTTTCTTTTAAAATCTTTATTTATTTCCAAGAGACTCATTCATGGAGCCTAAAGAAAAACAGTCGGTATCATTCAAGAGACTGAAACGTATGAGCAGTGCGGCTCAGCTTCTAGAGACTTGGACCGATCGAGAGGTCGGTCCAAGTTATTTCTATTAGGTTATTTCTATTACTGACATGTTGTTCAACCCTAAAACATTCTGTCTACTGTTCTTATTATAGAACCGAGCTGCTTGTACACATGATAGATAATAACTCATCTTCTGTTATGGGCTGTTTTCAACAACAGATTCAAAAAACTGTCCAGTTCAAGTTTGTACTCCTGTGGGAGTTGTGTGCCTGCATCACTGCTACATTTCTGCTATTAGAGTCTTGAGTCTAGTCTAGATAATAACATAAAATAACATAACAACTAATATATAAGTGACAGGCAATACTCTATAGAAATATAGAAATATAGACAAATATGAGTGCAGTGTAAGATATGGATTGAACTCTGAGTCTTGCACAGTTGAGAGAGCTGAGTCACACTGAGTCTGAACCGAACTCTGCTGGAGAGGATTAGTCTTCACGATGTTGTAACACAACACGGAGTCTGACACGCTGTCAGAATCAAAGCCACATTACACACATGTTGTTTATTGATTTCTTCTCTTTCCTCAGAGGGTTATCTCTGCATATTCGGAGGAACAGCGCCCACTATCAGGTTTCACACCATCTGCCACTTTGGGATTTGCAGAGTAGAGCCTGGTTCTCTAGAATTAAAAAACGTCTCACAATGAATTTAACAAGTATTTGTTCACGGGAGAATTCTTGTGAACAAAAACACAAAAACACATTCCTGACATTACTCCGGCCGATCATCTGACTCCGGGTGGCAGAGTCCTGGATGAGAAGGGGACTCTGAGGAGTGGGAGTGGGAGAGGTCGTGGTCCCGGTCCCCTCGGCTTCCAGCTTCTCTCCCAGGGAATCCGTGTGGAGGCCCAAACACTGAAATCCTCAAACATGCCAAACAGCTTCTAGCCGAGCAACACAAATCTGCTGGCAGCGACCCAAGGTGCTGGAGGAGGTTCTGAGTGGAGAAAGGACTTTTAATGCACCTGTTACAGAGGCTGCATTGTGTTCATGAGAGAAAAATGTGATTTAGAAACAGTTTAACAAATGAAAATAGAACTTTAGTTTCTCTTCAATATTTGTTTTCTTAGATTCTCACATATTTTCCATCATTTACACTCCTGCTTGTTCCTTTGTTTGAGTCTGAGCAGGATTACACAAAAACTAGAAGAGGGATTAACACAAAATTGGGTGGAAGGACGCAGTATGGGTCGAGGAAGAAGTTTTGTTAAGGATGAGGATTAAGGATTGTGTAACAGTACAAGATAGAGCGATGTTTTTGACATGTTCACAGATTTCCTAGGCAAATATCTGTGGATCTTGATGGAATTGGAGCAGAGACAAATGAAAATCCAGATCAGGTCAATTTAAATGTGGCTTCATATGGAGACTGGGCCTTGCTCGAGGTTTGAGGTCGACTGAGGGTCATTATAGCTGAAGTGTGACTTGAAAGATGCATCGGTAGAAACAGTGGCTGTGACAGTGTCTGCAATGTTTTCATGAAAGACAAAAACATCAATGCTGCTTTAAAATCAAATAATTTTGGGGGCGATTCAGAAGAAATTCTCACAAATTGCGCCTCTGTTAAAGCTTAAACTGTAAGTCTTCTTATATCCGTCTTAAAGTTTAATTTATTTTAATTGCCGATATTTTATTTAAGTTTAAAGAAAGATATCTTTTGAGTCTTTGTCCTTTTCACAACTTTTTTAACTTTCCCGACTTTGAATTTGCTTTGAACAGTTGAGTTTGTCTGTTTCCTGAATCTGAGAAACACTCATTTCTCATCCACAACAAAACCAGTTTCAACCGCACTCAAATAAAAACAGGAATCACTCGGATGAAAAGTCCGTTTGAAATATTCAAAGCAACAAACAAACACATGAGAGAAGCTGAGGGACACGGAGATGAGTAAAAGAGGAAGAGGAAGACGATGAGGAAGAGCAGCTGGCCCTGAGTTCACAGGGAGGAGGGCCCCTCATTGTATGTGGAGGAGTCTGTTGATCTAAATCTATTTCCCTGGAGCGGAGAACAGAAGGACGGCAGGAAGACGAGTTCTCTCATCAGAACCTGCGTTCTTCATCTTCTTCTTTTCATCTCTCCGATTCATCGAAGACGACGGAGTGAAGGTCAAACATCAGAGCTGCACATCTGGGTCAGAGGTGCACATCTGGGTCAGTGGTGCACATCTGGGTCAGAGCTGCACATCTGGGTCAGAGCTGCACATCTGGGTCAGAGGACCTTAAACGACTCGAACATTCACACACAGTGAACAACAGTTTGATGAAGATCTAGATAAACAGAAATTACTTTAATTCCAACATTAGTTATTGAGCAACAGGAACAAAATAAATCTGATTAGGTGAGTAATCACTCTTTCATCACATGTGGAGAAAACAGGCTTAACCCATGTAATGGTAATAAGTGGCCTTCTGCAGAATTGCACTTTTTTAGGGCCCGAGCACTGACCTGACAGATGAGGCCCTATTGAAATTGTAGGGACTATTATTATTATTATTATTATTATTATTCAGGCAAATGAATTTGCTTTTTGAGGGCTTTAACATGCTCAAATTCTTACCAAAATTTGCAGAAAGTTAGAAAGTGGTGAAAATGTACGTATTCTGGAGGAATTTTCAATGGGCGTCGCAAAATGGCTCAACGGTGCCCCCCCGAGACCCCCGGAACGTGTTCACATTGACCGGTCTTCACAAAAATCGATACACAGGTGTATTTGATATCGTTATTTGTGTATTTTTTTAGGGGTTAGTGTCTGGGGGAGCCGACATATCCCAGGATTCATAGCACTTCAGGGACAGACAGTTTTTGAAGAGGTAATGGAGTCAGCGAGCGACGAGCCTCAAAATGTCCTGAGGTTCGACTTCTTGAAAATAAGTAAAGTCCCAGTTCACCGACTCTGAGACGTTTTCTCCTTCACCCAGTGCAGAGACAGGTTTGAGCTCAGAGACACACACACACTGGACAAACCCTGGGGGGGGGGTCTCCAGTCAGTCTGTCCTCGTCCATACAATCAGGGGAAGCCCAGCCGAGCCGGGCCGGTGTGTCCCTCTCTCTCCTGCAGCCAAACACAACAAACACAGCGAGAGCTCGGGCCTCCGTCTCCATCCCTTTGGGCCGAGGCAGGTGGAGACCCACACCACACCCCCGCCCTCCTAACAGTCTGCAAAAGACAGTTTAAACAACCCACCCCCCCTCCCAAACCCCAGGACCCCAGGCGTCTGGGCGGGGGCCACCAAACATCCCCTCTCTGTGCCGGGGGGGCTTCAAAGCTATCCCAGGGGTGAGGGAGGCAGATCTTTAGAACCGTGTTCCTGCCGGGACTCAGAGAGGAACGACTTTCTCATGTTTGGTAAAAACTTGGTTTTGTGTTTATTTCTGGATCAGTTTTCATCCCCATGATGTGTTTTAATATTTCAGTCTTACACCAGATGGAATTAGATGTTTTAAATACAGCTTTATCGACACTGATGAACAGAAAAATGATTTAAGGTCTCTGATCTGTCAATGATTCATCTGTACAAAGAAAATAGAAATACTGTTTTTCTAATAACAATACAGATTTATTATATATATGAGTAATATGTTAAATTAAATGCGTATTTTATGCTTGATATTAATTGTATTCACTTTCACATTTAAACCTCTTTTTTTTATATCAAAGTTTTTAAAAAAAGAGTACCTCATTGAATACACTTGAATTAAGTGTTTTAAAATATGAAAAAATGAAATATTTACAGTTGAACAATTATTACAGACACTAATAAGTATTCTACATCAGGACAGTGTGGGTGTGGTTTGGATTTACATGTTAAATCCTGATTTGTGTCACTTTTCCAATTGCGCCTCAACTTTAAAAGCAGTAAAAAAACAATAAATAAAAGCACATATCTAGAAAACTCAATTATGAAATAACCAAAAACCTTTAAACATGTCATGAGAAATAAATATAAACGGCTTAATGGAATAAAAACACAAACACACGTTTCCTTTTACCATCATGACTTTATTCTTATACATCTACAAATGTCAGTTATTCCTTACATGTTTATCATGTGACACAACAGGGCGGTTCCCTCACCCCCCCCCCCCCCCCCACCTCAAGGAGCAAGGGTCTCTGGGAAAGCAAAACACTTCCTGGTTGCACAGCTGGACAAAGGTCCTTAAAGAGCCATGCAGGTGCAGCAAAGCATGCTGGGAGGGGAGAGGGGGCCGTCCAGAGCGCTGCAGGGCAGGAATGTCGCCGCCCACTAAACAAATAAACAGCTTACACATGTTCTGCATAACGTAAAGTACACAAACCACACACCTGCTCACACAGCACAGGGAGCTGTAACACACAACATGTGGAGGAAGGCCGACAGTGATAATATAATATGATAAAAGGCTGGAGAAGAAACTGAAAAATGATTTATTTTGAAAAGAAAAAGGCGATTTAGACAAAACGTGTCCGACAGACTTGAACATCTGTACGAGGACACAACGGCACTGATGTCATTCAGAGTTAAAAGAAGAATTAAAAAGCCATGAAACATGACGGCAGCTCCTGGTGCATGATTCAAAATACACGAGTAAAACACGTCTGTACAAGATTAACACACAACCGGGTCCCGCATCTCCATAGATTCAGTTTTGCGACACGTGAAAAGAAAAGAAACAAAGCTACCACACAACATTCCTCAGAGTGTCACTCAAACTACAATCCACTACAATCTTTTCTGCACTTCAGAAATCTTTACAAATGGCCCCCCAGCGGACCCCAGCCCCCCCCCCCAGTGTGTGAGGAACGGGTCGGACGCCTTCACAATGAATCACACACCATCAAATCCCCTCTATACATGTCCAGTTGGTCTATTCAGCACCGGGCCTCAACTGGGGGGGGGGCGATGGAGGTGGACCGGGGGGCCGGGGGGGACAACTGTGAACTCTCACCTTCATCTCTCTAATCCTGCTGCATAGTAAGAATCCCCCAGAGCTCCTCTACTGGTTTGCATGAGACTGGACTGGTCAGGACAATGGAAACTTGTTTTTAAGTTTTTCCAAAGTTCATCGGAAGCAGGTAGAAGCATCGTCATGGCGACAGGTGATGCACACGGCTGCTGGGAACAGCTGGTCCCATTGAGTCTCCCCAGTATTAATATACAGCGTTTGTTTAAACCATCGTTCCGGGTGGTGTCACTTTGTGCGTCTCGACTTATTATCTAAAAAGTATTAAAAAGTAAAAGCAGCTTAGACCAGTTAAAGTCTAATAATAATATAAACTCTTTAAACCCTAATCCCAACCCGGGGTCAGTAAAACCTGGTTTGTACCTTTGTTAATTTTATTCATGTTGAATGAGGGAAAGAATTAAAAAACAGCAGATGGACTAATGAAGACAACAGATTCCTCTCGACAACTAAACGTGATCGGATAAGTCGATGTTTAAGTTTAGTCAGTTTCCTGTTGAGGAGCTGATTGGCTGAAGCCCAGAGGCGTGTTAAGGGAACTCTGCCAAGTCCAACACAGATTTCATTCACTTCAGAGAAACAAGTCACAGCTTCTTCTTCGGGACGCTTGATACGGTGATGGGTAAAGTAGAGGAGGAGGAGCTTCTGGGGTGTTTCCTCCAGAAGCTCCACATCAGGCTGTGACACCTCTTCCTCTGAACACACCATGAGCAGAGGCGTGTCCACTAGTTTCCTGAAGAACGCCTCATCTTTACCAAGCTGTCTCTGGAACCTCCCTCCAGGAACCACCTCTACAAACTGAGCTTCTCAGGCTCCTGCCTCCAGCTCGAGGTCATGGATCTGCAGATATGAACTGTGGACTTGCCTGTGAACAACCAGTGCACTCGGACCACAGCCTACTGGTCTCGGCTCACGCTCGGACACCGACACCAGCGAATCACACCGAGGACGTTTAAGGCACAGCGGCTCTGATACTGAGTGTTACTGTAAGAAAGAGAAGAGAACTGCTTATTTTGCTTTTAAGAGTCTTAAAGTACATGTGCTACAGCGGCCTGGCATGTTTGTGCATATTAGTAACTTATTGAACAGGTTGTAGGAAGAGAAGCGAAGGCTTGTTTGAAAGCAACATGATGTAAAAAAAAAACAATGTCACATGATCTGAATTCGATATCTCTTTGTAACAGACGTGGAAAACATACATTCTGCTCATCTGGATAATGTACGATTGAGGATAAACCCAGCAACCAACGATACTCGTTAATAAAAGTCTTATTTCTGGTAAAAAAACAGAAACTGATCATATGAAATAAGTTATGACTGGAGAGATACAAGGCAATAAAACCATCGTCTGTTAAGATCTCGTGATGTAAACTGACGGCAGCTCCATCGTCCTGACGTGGAAGAAAAATAAAAACATCTCCACGAGGACGTCAGAGCTGATTCAGCTGCTTTCCTGTTTTTTTTTTACCTTCCAGCTCATAAACTGCAGATAAAAACTCATGTACAGTAACTGAATAAACTGTAAATGTTTTATAAATACGACTCATGTTAATAACTATATACTTTCCCCACAGTAACCATCCCTGACCCACCCCCAAAAATCTGAAAGTCTCCTAAATATGAATCTCAACTACCCATAAAACAGACGTTTCCCTCGACCCTCCATGTTAAACTGTTTGTAATAATAACACAATGAACAGCATGAAGAAGAAATGGAAGTTTCCCCGGTGAAACTTTAAAAGTAGGTTTTCTGCTCATGGAGGAAAAATTAGATTTCGAGATCTAATTTTTCATTTTGCTCACAGAGGTCTGTGTGTGTGTGTGTGTTTCTGTGTGTGTGTTTCTGTGTGTGTGTACTGGGTCCAGCATTGTCAGTGAGTGTGATGGTCGTCTTCAGCTGATGGCGCCCCCTGCAGGAAGGGACTGAAGGAGGAGCGGACGGTGCGACCCCGCAGAGGCTGCTGCACACGGAAGTTGTTCACCATGCTCTTCTGCACTTCCTCCTCAGCCGAGGTGAACAGGAGGCTCCGGAAGACGGCCAGCTGAGGAAGAGGAGGAGGAGACAGAGGAAGAGAGAGAGGAAGAGAGAGCGAGGAAGAGAGGGAGAGGAAGAGAGGGGGAGACAGAGGAACAGGATGTTACCAGAGGAAATCAGGCGTTTTTAGGCAACTGATATTTATGTGTCTTTGCAATTTGGTGTAGTTGGAAATAAAAATCCAGATCCAATGAATTTAAACGTGGTGGACTGTTGGGTCTTGGTGGAGATACGTGTGATTAGGGTTGCAAAGGGGCGGAAAGTTTCCGGTAAATTTCCAGAAACTCTCCGGAAACTTTCCATGGGAAGTTTAGCTCAGGAATTTTGGGAATTTAAAAAAAATAAATAAATACGCAAATTAAACGCTGAGCAATAAAAACTTCATTCAAAACTCTATTTGAAAGATGTATGGAATGCAGCACACACTGCACGTTGAGTTTGAACCCTCCACTGTGCATTCTTCCATCACATGCACAGATAACTCCCAGCATGCTTCACTCTACAGCAGGGCTATATTGGCCTGCTGTAGTGTGCAGGACTAGTCAGGTAAGTTTCAATGATATTACTGGGAAAATATATTAGCATGCTGATTGAGGATTGTTCATCTGTTCATCTAGACTATTTCCATTCATTTATCCATCAATTGTAAAATATGTTTACAGACGATTCCAATTGTTTGGCTAACTGTTTATATCTCTGGCATTGCATTAGTGTTTTTTTACAAACTTTTTTCTCATCTTATTCTACAGAACAATCCCACGTGCACTCTCTCATGTGTGGAGACATTTCACCCCATCCAATGTAGAAGGAAAGGCTGTGTACATTTGCAAATACTATGCAAAGACCTATGTTAAGAATGACACAACGATGCAGAAGCATATAGTCAAGTGCCCAAAGTTTCCTCAGGGCTCAAATCAGCCTATGACAAAACAAAATGTTTATATTTATGTCTGTATATGACAAGGTAAATACAGTTAGTATAAATTACCCACAACATTTCCAGTTTATTCCCATTAATTCCCGTATATTCCCGTTAATTCCTGTATATTCCTGTTAATTCCCATGGAAAGTTTCCAACTTTGAATATTCCCGGAATTTTGCAACCCTACGTGTGATACATCTACTCAGTGCCGTTCACACACATGCACACAGGGAATGTCCTCACAAAACATCAAAGCAAGTTCCTTGTAAGTGTTTACCTGCCGGGCTATAATCATGATTCAGGTTATAATCATTACACTTCTTTGTAATCGCTGCTGGTTTCACGTCATGAGTCAAATATGTCGACCTGCTCGTTTGCTCAGTTGTACAAATGGAAACTCCTTAATGGGACCAGTTGTTCATCTGGAACCAGTTCTGAGGAATTTTGATCAAACTATAACTGCACCACTTTCTTTTGGCCACTTGGAGGCAGCAGATCATCAGATATTTTTTAAACCAAAACAATCTAATGTGAAAACAGTTGTTTCTTGGTTTTAAATCCAGCAAACACAGAGACACTCGGTTTTATTTAAGATTGTATTTCTAAAAACAGCTTCCTCTGACATCTGAAGACCAGATCTGATGAGAGTTAAATTAAACCTATGAGCTAAAAAGAGGCTAAAACAACTGAGCTGCAGATCTGGATGAGAATCACCTCTGAAAACTAGGTTATGTTTTCATCAGCATTTTGTTTGTCTGTCTGGTTTCAGCAGGATTACACAACGAGTGAGACATGACTCCAGAAAGAAGCAGTTAGATCCCTTTCACCTCAATCCTACACACTGAACCTTCAAATATTGAAAACTAACAAACCTTGATATTGATGCATATGAATATTGTGTTAAGACACACACACACACACAGACACACACCTGATCGTGGCTGACTTCAATGTGCTGCTGCATCACGATCCAGCTGACAGCTTCGGTCAGAGGGGGCGTGGTCAGGGAGCCGTGATACGTCCAGTAGTCGTCAGTGTTGGACGGTAACAGACACTTGGGATCGAACCTGTTGAACTCCACCACGCTGTCCTGCAGACGACCACAGACACACACAACACACAGCTGTCACTTAATCTGTCTGAACGCTGCGTTGTTTCATGTTCAGGGATAAAGCAACACGACTACTGACTGATACAATTCTATATTTGAGTTTTGTTTGGATATGAAAAACACTAAACTAAAGCTGTAAATTGTTAATAGGAACTTCTAACTTATTTAAATGTTCATATTCACATTGTGATTTGACCCCAAAGCTGTTATTACTGTGGTGAACTTTTCATTTAACATGGTCAACAACAGCTTTCCTTTCATAGATGAACAAATTCATATCTTCAGTGTATTATAAAAGACTTTAGGTTTGAATAGGACTGTGTAAATATGATGCCATCTAATGTAAACATCACTAATAAGTCGGGATAACACACACGTTGCTGTGTTTGTCTAACAACGCACACAGCGGTTTGGACAAATGCATGTTTGAGGCACTTAACTGACAAAATGCAGTCTGGTGTTTTAATGAGAAAACCAACAGACGCTGTTTGAGTTACGACAGACTTTCAGCAGGGAGGGGGGTGGATCGTCTCCTGTGGCGTTTTATTGTCTATGATTCAACACCGCAATCATCACTAGCCATCATAAAACATGTTGTGTCGCACAATGAGTGTTAAACAACCGTCGCATGGATATAAACAAACCTTATCAGACTATTGGTGATAAGCAGAACGGCATCGGAGAAATAAACGAAGGACAAACTGTGACCTCGTGTTAGTCGCCTTCAAACAGCTCCGAGAACAATCAACAGGGATAAGACTGTGCAGGAAGTTATCAAATAGATATTGTCAATATAACTTAAATCAGAAACAATTTAGATATGATGTAAATAATGTTTATTGATCTTATTCTATCAGGGTCTGTTGAATTGGTCACTAGACGGATGAGTATATTTGAGAGTTGAGCACAAACAGTCAGCTTTTGTGTGTGTGTGTGTGTGTGTGTGTGTGTGTGTGTGTGTGTGTGTGTGTGTGTGAACTCACTTTGTGTCTGATTGCAGGCAGAGCGTCGACCAGCTTCTGCAGACCCTCATGTCTCTTTCCAACCTAAAGGAGGATTAAACACTAATCTGGATTTAACTCACAGTGCAAAGCTGTGTATACAGCCCATACAATGAGATGTACACAGCTAACACACAGCAGATTGTGTGTGTGTGTGTGTGTGTACCTTTAGAAAGACTCCGATCACAGCCAGTCCGTTGTCCTCCATCACTGCCTCCTCGAACAGACTGTACTTGTCAGAGTTCCAGTGAACCAAGTGGAGCTGTGGACACAAACAGTATCAGAAACCTATCATGAATGTGTGTGTGTGTGTGTGTCTGTGTGTGTGTGTGTGTGTGTGTGTGTGTGTGTGTCTCTGTGTGTGTGTGTGTGTGTGTGTGTGTGTGTGTGTGTGTGTGTGTGTGTGTGTCTCTGTGTGTGTGTGTCTGTGTCTCCATCCTGATCCCATGCAGACTTCTCCTCTCCTCCAGATCCACTAGCTCCCTTTCTGTCCTTTGCTTTTCAAAATAAGAGTTTTTCATCCTTTGACTGACTTTCTGAATTACGTGTCTTGTTGCAGATTCAGAGGTTTGAAGACTCACAAGCACAAACTCAATCCATCAACACATCCGCCAAATATAGGAAAATATGTGAGTCAGAAGTGTAACCTGATGCACTGCAGACACACACACACGCACACACAAACACACACATACACACAAAGACTGAGTGATGAGAACAATGACATGTGCACATTCCCAACACCACTGACAAGGGCTTGGTAGAGGACACTCTCTCACACACAAATATACACACACACACACACACACACACACACACACACACACACACACCTGTGTTTCCAGGAACAACACGAGGTGGCACACGTGACATTATGAGTTAACAGAAGAAACCAGCTGCACCACAGAACCTGGTTATAGATTTCCAGGCCTTTTAAGAGGGAAACATGAATAGAACTCAAAAGCACGACTGAGTCAACGCTGTTTAAACACTGATTCCTTTTCCTCTCCGGCTCCTTTCTTCCTTTAAGCCTTCAGAAAACATTTGGTTAAGTGAAAGGTCGCAGCAGAGGACTAACTGCATTTCTCTCACTCTACAACCTGCTTTCTATAGCTCGACATGTTTGTCTTTTTCCATTCAATGGTTCCATGGGTACCTAAAATACACAAACGCCACCTGTGAGATCCACGCCTCTTCACCTTACACGCTACATTAACGCAGCACAAGAGACGTCAGGACTTTTAAAAGCATGAATTGAACCAAAGATAAGTTTCAAACAAGAATCATTTTCATGTTTTTATCGACCAAATCGATTTATGTCATTTCAAACAATGGGACATGACAAAAAGAGCTACTAGAAAGCAATTGAATGCGTCTCCACGTGAGGCAGCGAACAGGAGAATCATCAGAAAATCATCAGCTGCTCACTGCTATACTCACAACCTAACTATACTTATCCAATTATATTCTTAAACTACCATCTGCATGCTCCACTCTCACATGTACAAGACCCAAAGTGCATTATTCAGCTAAAATTATCTTGTCTTGTTTTTATATACTTGTACTTTAAGTAGTACAGTTTATACAATTATAATGAATGTCTGTTATGTATTAAGTGATCTTTTGGATTGCTTCTAATTGTGTTGTACTCTGTGTGATGACAATAAAGGAGTCTTTATCTATCAGTGTGTCAGTGCACTGTGATGTCACTGCTGAGAACGGTAACAGACACACCTTCAATCAGAGAAAACCGGGAAATGTGGTGTGACGTTAATCTTTGAAAGGAGAAATCATCCTCATATAAACGATATATATCCGAGTCTCCACTGGGTGGATCTCAGTCTTCGATAAGGACGGACATAAAACTTTATGAAGCTTAATTGTTTAACTCTATAAAAGTGTTCTTGTTTTGTACAAGCTGTGCAGATAAAAGTGTTCCTCAAGTGGTAAACTGTTGTTCTAGATATTCTTCTTCCTGTTCATTATATTTTTTTATTCCTGGAAACAAGGGTTACAGTAACAGAGATGAACTCTTTAACGTTACTGATTGTTTTACTGGTGTTTCCTTCTATTAAGAGTTGAAACTGATATATCTTCATACTCCAGTGTTGAAATTGTGCTGGGAAATTGATGAAATTATATTTGTGCGATCCTCCAGAAACTCCTGCTTTAATGTTCATAAAGTGTTTCCTGTCGAAGTTGGTGCGTCCGTGTGACAGCATTACAGGTGTGTTACCTCTGCAGGGAACAGCTTCCTGTCCACGGTGTGCTCCGAGCCCCAGGCGTTGCTCTCCCCCCAGTGGAAGTGGAACTGACACAGCCTGTATTTGTCTCTCAGGGGGCCCCCTTTCAGCGCTGCACCAGAAAAGGAAAAGACACAAGAAGATTCTGTTAAAAGGATGACACAACCAGTTCTCCAGAAGAATCAGGTCAAATCTCAAACTGCCTAGTCATCATTTGTGTTAGAAAGAGTTTCCTCCTCGAGGGAAAGACATGATTTTGCTGAGGAGCAGTTTTTTTAGGCAGAAACCAGGAACAGGAAATATTAAAGTGAGACGCTGAAGTCGTCTATAAAACAACGACTTTCCTATTGCTCCAATAAACAGCTAATCAGCGACAGTACTGCTACCAACAGATAAGGACTTCTCTCTATCTATACAACTCAACATTCCATGATAACACATCAATTTGCTCTGGTGATACCTGCAGTCATGACACAATCACTCCATTGTTAAACTGTTAATAATACTTAACCTGTTCTCTTGCCTTTCTCCACGTTTCTCTGTTATAAACCGGTTTTTCTCCTCTGAGTTCCAGACTAATAATACTACGACCTGGAACGTGTGACACCTCTGGAGTGGGAAACTCTGTAGCTTACATTTCATTTAGCTTTAAAACATTTGTAATTTTTATCAAAATAAGACCTTTAGTAAAAAGTTGTGGTACTTTGAACACGTTACAGCCTCTTGGTGGATCCCAGTCATTATAATACACTGACCAGCTCTTTAGACACAGACTGTGAAACACATGTGGAAGTCAGGAGAGACGTTTAGGTCACATGACGATCATCAGATCTACATGGCAGTGTGTGTGTTCTTTACTCGTAGCTCTGATAAACTGGATTTTCCCACAGACTGAAGGCTCTTCAGTGTGGGGGGGGGGGGGGTTGGGAGGAGATAATCTGTGTAGATAAAAAACCCACATTCCCCTGAGATTTCCCTTCACCAAGAGATTTAAAAGGAAACTCCAAATCTAAACGAATAATGAGGACCTTCTGTGGAACAAACCATATTCCATTTACTAGATATCTACAGTGACTCATTGAAGAAGAGGGTGAGAATATAAACTCAGAGGACATAGAACGACTCACTGGACTTGTCTGTGGTGTCGTCATACTCCACCAGGAAGGAGTAACCGTTATTCCAGATCTGCTGGCAGGTGTCTGGGTCGTATTCGGGGACCAGAGGCTTCAGCTCGGTGTCCAGGACGCTCTTCCGTGCGATGATGTCGATGGGAGACTGGCGATCGCCTCCTGGTATCGCCAGGGGTCCCTGCCACATGGGATGCACTGGAGGAGAGGAGGAGGAGGAGGAGGAGGAGGAGGAGGAGGAGGAGGAGGAGGAGGAGGAGGAGGAGGAGGAGGAGGAGGAGGAGGAGGAGGAGGAGGAGAAGGAGAAGGAGGTTAATCAAAGAGGAAAATAAGATTTTAAAGTTACTAACCCACAGATCTCCTGCTGTCCATGTACAGGTAATATCCTGATACCCACTTTTCATGTTGTACTCCGCCGCCTCCTTCATTTTGCAACAATCCATTTTTAAAGAGAGAAGCAGAGAAGCCTCATGAGAAGGAATTCTAAAAGACAGACAGAGACAGACGCACACAACCCTCCTTCCTGGAGCTGTTTGAAAGAACTAAATGAAAAAGTGAGCAATAGCACTTCCTTCCTTGTCCTCTCACATTTTTTTTTTTCCTGAAAGGAAATTACAAAATAAGAGCCGAGTGGGCTGGCTGTAAAGAAAGTGACACGTGGAATGTCCTGGCACGCCCCCAGCTCCACTCCGCAGCGGGGGGGATCCGCCCGGGACCTCTGGTCAGTCGAGCTGCCAGCTCGGACCAACGTCCGTCAAAGGAGATTTTTAATTACCTGGAACTGTGCGCGTGTTCCCTGCCTCCCTAACTCCAGCTCTCCCTTCACCTTTGAAATCCGGCCAAAGCACTAAAACCATTAACTCCACGTTTGAAATCAGAGAGAGCTCAACCTGAAACAGGTTTCTCTCCACCTGACCTACGACCCGCTGAGAAACAGATTTCAAGCGAGGTTGTCAAAGGCTAAAAAAGCAGCTCATTGTGTTGTTTTCTTCTCCATTCATCCAGCACAGAGCCTTAGGTTTCCACTGTGAGCCGAGCCGAACAGGTCTGACTGGGAGATGACCTCCATCTTCATCCGATTTCACCGACTCCTCCTGGGAGAGTTCGCCGCGTGACCCCGTTGTTGAACGGACAAACAGCAACCGCTCACAAAAGCTGTTCACAAGGAAACTGTGGAGGGTGATTCTGATTCGTGACATGTCAGCGCCGCCGTGTCAGTATCAGCTCCTCCGAGTGTCACATGACAACCAACAGGACAGAATCAGAGAGTGTGAATGAGACGAATGAGCCCAGAGACACCGGCCTGAGTCTGAGGCATCGAAACCTGAACTCAACTGTGGGTCTGACGCTGCATTTGTGGAAAGCTACTGGTTTCCATCATCTCTGGAAAGTATGAATAAACATGCTGGTAGAGGGAGGAAGTGCTGACTCAGTGTAACACAGCATGTGTCACAATGGTAGAAGCTTAAATGCAACAAGAGCGGATAAGATTTAAATTTAAAACTCATACTATAGATGGACAATAAGGATGTAATATGTTAATGTATTCAAAATGAAAACATCTAAACAACATTGAAATCTTTAGTTTCCCTCACAAGGCTTTTTCACAACAGGTTATCTTCATAATTAGGTGGTTTACTGGATTTGGGTTAGTGTCATATTATATAAATGGAAATCTGTAGCTGTCACATTTAAAACTCGAATAAATTACTGTTTACTTTGGAAAATATTCTGACAGTAATGTTAAATAGAACAGTCAATCAACACAAATGTATAATCTGTAGAATATTGGTAATTGGTATTTTCTAATTGGCTCCAGCCACCCTATCCTAAAAAGATAATGAATGAATGAATGAATATTTCCTATTGAAAAAGAGTTGTTCACTGTGAAGTCTTTACACAGTTTATCTCAAAGCCTGTGCAGATAAAACCAAAGATAACCATGAGAAAGACACAATGTCACAATTGGTATTTCATAATTTGAGTCAACCACAGGATTTGTGTTCCCTGTGTGAAGCTCAACTGAAGGAACCACTTTCTACTCAAACCACAACAAACTGCACCAGTTTCCTGTGAGTCGGCTGTTTTAGACCTAAAGAGAAGAAGAGGCCCAAAAGTAATCTTACAAAGTAAAGAGTAGAAACTGCATCAACGAGGAAACTTTACACAGAACCTAACATCTAGTGGATCTTCATAGTGAACACAGAAGCTCTTTCATGAAGCGTGGACCAGTCAGCGCCCGGGAGAACAGAACAAGATTCATAACGTCTGCAGCACTGGAGCGTTTTTTCCACTTGTGGAGTTTTTCCCTCCATGTTGACTCGGTGGTTGCCGGGACACAGGGAACAGGACACGGCTCATGTTAGTGGGTGTGGTGAGGTAACTGTCCCGACTCGTCCGATGGGCTCGTGTGTCCCTCTCCTCGGGTGCAACTTATTGTTTTCCGATGTGTAATATTTCCTATATTTCATCCGATGTCTTTCCAACAAAACTCAGTGAGGACTGACACAGTGAGAATGTGACAGAGACAGTAAGGACACAAAATAATTAAAGCAACACTATGTGAATTTTACTGAGCAGCAGCGCCCTCTGCAGGCACTGGAAGTTATTAACTCTGTTGGGCTCTGGCCCCAAGTGTGATTTTCATGTAGAGAAAAAACACAAAGCACTGATCCTCGGCTTCCTGAACCAGAAGAGCTGCAGCTGGAGCTAATCCACCAAATTCTAAATTAAAGTTTCCTTCTAAATATTGGAGATAATCTCTGTGTTTTAATAACTATCTGAGTCTTTTTAAACTGATCCACAGTTCAGCTTCACTCTTCAACTCGCTGGACCTGATTCTGACACTCATTTGAACCATGGAAAGTCAGGTCAGGTTCCCTTTTTACTTCACTTTTTATATCTTTTATCTTTTATATATTTGTATATAGATATGTTTATGTCTAAATAAATGCTACCTTGTATAAATATTAGAAAAAGTGAGTAAATAAGAAGTAAATAGTGAGTAAATATATATTGTTTTTCTTATGTGTGGTGTATTTATTGTGTTTTTTTCCAGAAAATCTCTGCACCTTCGCACTGTACGTGCCCATAACTCTCTCACTGTATATATTGTTTCATTTTATATTGTTTTATGTATATTTATATATATATATTTAGATATATATAGTTTAATGTCTGATTGTTATTTATGTGCACCAACTACACCAAGGCAATTTCCTGTATGTGCAAATATACTTGGCAATTAAAAGAATTCTGATTCTGATTCTGATTTATGTTTCTATGTTCATTGTATGCACCGTTAACCAGAGCAAATTCCAGGTAGGTGTAAACCCACTTGGCAATAAACACCTTCTGATTCTGATTCTGATTCTGGGTCGTCCCGTAAGAAGACAGATGAATCCCAGTCTTCCCAGTTCCCCCAATGCCGAAGTGTCCTTGGGCAAGAGCCATGTTCCTTATTCACAGTCACTGAACCATCACACTTAAAATATGTTGTTATAAGAACCAAGGTGTGTGTTGCATTAGTTCAGTTCAGGTCTGAACACACTCAGGTGATCACACCCAGTGATGAGTGGGAATAGAAGTAATGTCCCTCTTCAATGCATTTCCATTTCTCATTAAACTCTGTGATATTAAATATATATATAAATGATATTAGTGCGTTTTAAACCCTGACGTGTGTCCTCTTCTTCTCCTTCAGGCTCCATGTAGGTCAAAGGGCTTCTTCCTGTGATGATCCGGGTCCAGGGATCGATCCGAGCCTGTAAAACCCGGAGTCCCGGTGGTCCCGGTCCGCTGAGGCCAGTTGGACGTGTTGTGATCCGGATCCAGTGATGATCCGGATCCAGTGATGATCCGGATCCAGTCCCGGGTTTACACTTCTCCTCGCTGCACGTTTTGTTCCGTTGACAACAATAAGTGATCCTCAGCTGTGTTGACCCACAATGAGCTGATTACACACTAAATCAGACCCGCAACTCGTGCAAACCCACGTAAACACACACACAGACACACACACTGATTCTGTGTGTAGCAGTTGTGTAGTCCTATCCTCGGTTGCACGTATAACAACATCTCATTCACTTACCATGGGACAGGACATATTTGCTGGAACAAGCCGAGAGGTTGCAGCTCCTGGCCGGCGTGATCCGGGTCCGACCCCCGGTGAGAGGGTGGATCCTCCGGGTCAGCTGCCCGGGGAGCCGCCGGTGCAGCTGGGCGACCAGCGGGCGGACCACGGAGCTCAGTGTCACCATGTTCGATCCCCGACTGACACGAAGCTCACTGCAGGCGGGGACGAGCAGGCGCGTTCACGACCCCTGGGTGGTTGTAGCCCGAAGCTAACGAGCTAGCGGCTAACAGCTAGCAGCTAACAGCTAGCTCCTTTTTAAAGACTCTCCGGTTGAAGTGAGCTCCGGAACCAGCGGCTCGTTCCACCACCAGCAGCCGTCTCCGAGCTCCCGCTCCCCCGCAGGTCTGAACCCTCCCACCGCCGGACTGGAGGAGGCGGAGCGAACGCACTGGTTTGTGTTTACACTGGTTCAAAGCATGACGGAGAGAGAGAGAGAGACACCGGGGGACGTGTCCCCTGAAAGATAGGGTCCGACTGGACACATGGGGGGGGCGAGGGGGATCAAAGAGAGAGAGAGAGATCAAAGAGAGAGAGAGAGATCAAAGACAGACCAGAGTAACAGACCACAGAGAGAGACAGATAGAGACAGACAGGACCAGAGAGAGAGAGAGGGACCAGAGAGACAGACCACAGAGACAGAGAGACAGACAGGGACCAGAGAGAGACAGACAGGGACCAGAGAGAGAGAGACAAATCAAAGAGAGAGACAGAGACAGACCAGAGTAACAGACCAGAGAGAGAGAGACAGATAGAGACAGACAGGACCAGAGAGACAGACCCGAGACAGAGACTAGACAGACAGACCAGAGTCAGATAGACAGACAGGGACCAGAGACACACAGAGACACTGAGACTTAGTCCTAAATCAGACCCTAATGAAAAGTGTTTATGGTGCAGGCTGGAAAGAGACAGGGGGGGGGGGGGGGTGTCTGTCCTCCTGACCAATCAGAGAGCTGCTCTGAGGGGCGGTTGCCCCAGTGATGACGACAGAGAGGAAACACTTTTCATCAAAGTGGGTTCAACCTGAAAACAACAATAATAAAAACAGTAATGAACTTTATTACCTTTCAAAACATTGAAGGAAAACTACAGGAAACAGATCAAAGCAGTTTTATGATGATGGGTCAGAAACATTAAGATAGAAAAGGAACTTCAAACTGATTTTTATTTATTTATATATCCTCAGTGATGAAAGATTAGATACAGAGATAAAGCATATACAGGAAATATATGCTTTATATGAATAAGTGTAATTTGTGTATCTCTAAACCTTGTGTACTTTGACTGATCCAACAGGAAACAGATAAGAATCATTTAATTAAGCGAGTTTTAAAAGCTTGTTTATGGTAAAGTGGTTGTGTGTTTGTGTGTATGTGTGTGTGTGTTTGTGTGTGTGTGTAGTAGAGTTGCATCACGTTCCACACGTCAGTCAGACTTTTATCTCTGAACACTGAGTATTTATCAAACACCAGGAAAACAGACTTGTCTGCGGATGACGACTCCGACAGACAAACACGTGTTTAGTTTGTTTACTTCACATCAGTTCCTGAACTTTGACATATTTTCTGTGCAATTAACTTTTTTTTTACCAAGGAACGTATTGATTTCAGCAGTTTGTCAGCCGGATTTAACAAAAACTACCAAAGGAGTTTCCATGAAACTTGGTGTAAGGTTTGAACACAGGTCAAGGAAGAACTCTGTACATTTTGGCTTTGATCCGGACAAAGAGATGAATCCTGAAACATTTTTAACGTTGTGAGAAAGGTCTTTTGTGCTTGATGGAAATTAATTTGACATATTAAGATACCAGACTAAAATCAATGAGTTGGCACAGTTTGCTAAAGAACTCATTACATTTTGGCTTTGATCTGGAGAAAGGGATGGATCCAGAAATTTTAACTCTGACATTTTTACTAGTGATAAGTGTGCAGTTTGCTGTAGCCTGATATAATTTAAGCAACTTTTGGGTCATACTCTAAATTAACATTCTACTGAGTGTAATTCTAGATTTTTAAAATTCGATGATGTAATATATTCTATGTGCAAAAATGATTAGATTCCCAAGAAGTTTGAACAAACACGAAGACAAAACCAGATGTCTCTGCATTGTTGAATTTATTGTCATCACCAAATTGGTCCATCAGGCTCTTTCAGGCCATTTCGAGAACAGATCACAAATGAAATATGAAATTATGGACACAGACACAGGGTGTTAGTCTTGAGTCCAGTTTACCTGCAGCAGAATGAAACTATGAGTCTACTCCATCTCTGGTTCAGTCTTTAACTTGTCATATCACAAACTGCGACCTCACAAATCAAAAGGTCACACGTTAACATTAAACTACTACGAGCCTGGATCTAAGCTTCTTGTGCTTAGTGGGAGACTCTGAAGAGACTCCACTGTGCTGCTGCTCTGTGGTCACAAACTGGGACAACCAGGCCCATCTCCCCTGTGATTAACTGACCAGTTCACAGACATCAGCAGCAGCAGCAACCTACTGAGCTTAATTAACAATCTGCAGACTCCTGGGTCTGTCGGCCTCCTACTGTCCCTTCACAACAAACTGAGATCAACACTACATGATTTGGTTTTAAATGCACAAAGCACACCCTGACTTGTGTAGCATGAGAAATACAGTACGTTTATAAAAAAAAAAAAATACAAAAAAATCCACTTGTTTTTATCATCAAGAGAAGCCGTTTATAGGGACGAGGAATGAATACAAAATAAGAAGTTGCATGTAAATTTTCAAAACGTTTTTTTTTTTAAAGTGTAGAATCTATTTACAGCCGAGGGAATATGAAATCACAAACACACAGAGCTGGGGAGGAGAGAGTGAGCAGGGCAGTAGATTGTTCTTCATAAAACAGGTGGTTTTATTTTAAGCCTACTGTCCAAAACGACAAACGTCCAAAGAGTTCTAAGTCCTTCAGAAGACAACAGGGGGGGGAGGGGCTAGTCCAGAGCGATGATGTCGTCGTCGGAGTCGTTGGCGTTGGCAGCGGCGGCGCTCTTCTGCTCCGTCCTCTTGCGCTTGGTGGACATCTCGCCGGTTTCTGCGTCCGGGTGCTTCCTCTTGGTGCCGCTCGGCGTCGTCGCAGAACTGGAGGAAACCGGTTCCTCCTCGTCGGAGTCCACGATCATGAGGTCGTCCTCGGAGTCCGCTGCTGGAGCTGAAAGACGCCAAGGTTCAGGTTCAGGTTCAGGAGAAGCTGATGCAGTTTGTACTCAAGACAAGGAGATGGAACTTTTGAATAAATAATAAGTAAAATAAATAAGAAATGGACAATGTGACCAAATCTGATTTAAATACAGATCTATGGTTTCTGGTGAATCTTCACTAACCAGTGGTAAGAAAAAAGAAAGAAGAACATATGTAGACATGCAGGTGACACTACTTGTTATGAATGTATTTTTATTACCAGTTACAACACTGGGGCCAGTACTATTTTTATCACGTGAGACCTGGAGTGGAAACTTCCACAGAAGGTGATTCTGAGAACTGTGTGTTCTGTTTGTTTGTGTCGCAACCGGGAACGAGAGTCACAAAACTTTACAGGTGTTGAGTTGAGATGAAAAATGAAGGCAGAGTTCAAAGATGGGCGTGGCTAAGGTAACATTTACCTCCACCAAGGAGGTTATGTTTTCATGGTTTTGTTTGTCAGCAGACGTGAAGCAGATCCAGGACGTCTGGAGATAAGTGAGCTATGTGCTCACTGAGCGACCTTCTAGTCCTGTAATGGTGACTGAATACTTGGAATGTCAACATGATGAGAATCTATCTTTCTGACTGAAGTGATCACGTCACAAGATAATCTCTGGTTTTAACTTCTGCCATTGTCACTGTTATTGTTCAGTTTCAAACATTTAAAATACCAGTATGTTTTTGGCCCCTGGTCGGATCAATGTAGATCGAGATTTTCCACGAAGCAACTTAAAACAATTCATTTAAAACTGCATTTGCATTAAGAGGAGGCTGATTGAAAACAGTTGTGTTATAAACAAACAAGAGGAAAAAAGATCTGAATTAAAGAACTGATCACACAGTCAAATCCTGTAGAACCCTGGAGTGATAACAAAACAGAAGATTTAATCATAGGATGGAGTGAAACTTTCCAAAGATTAGATGTCCCTTTTGAAAGTCCTCCAACACAAATGTGCTCTTGCATGTATTTGATTCAGATAACGTCCCTGAGCAAGTTACTGCAGATATTTGAGTTGAATGACACTTCAAGTTTATTCTTCTACAGTTGCTCCTCACATGTACAGTTAACGTCTGTCTGACCACATTCCTGCTTTAGAGGTAGAGAGCGTCTGATCTGAAGGACTTAACTGCTGCTCCTCCTTTGACATGGGAGAGGTTGTGGTGAACGTGGAACAATAACGACTGAAAAAACACGTTGAACCTGAGAGACGAGTCAGTTCAGTCGAGTGTTTCACACGATACTGAGGAAACCGACCTCACTACAAATGACTGAGTCCAGTAAAAACACAGAACAGGACGTTCTGCTCATCCCTGCTCATCCCCCCCCCCTCTCTCAATCAGACCATCATTATCTCTGTGATTTAACTCCTAGGAAAAAATCATCATGTTCCTTCCTTCCTGCTCACCTTTCGAGGAAGTGGACGGCTGGGCGGAGTCCTTGTTGCCGTTGGTGATGTTGTTATCATCCTTCTGGCTGCTCTGAGGGGGCGGGGCTTTGTCTGGAGCTTCACCTACAACCTCAAATTCCACATCTCGCTCTAGGTCCTCGCTGCAAACAGAGCGAGACAAGACCACATAACATGTTTAGCTTTACTCACTGGACTAGCATCAGTTCAAACATGATACATGGAGACTTTCGTGTTCAGATCCACATACGTGTGCAGGACGTTGACGAGGAGGGTGTAGTCCTGAAGGAAGTCATCCACTTGCAGGCGGCTGCCGTTACGGATCCCAAAGTCAGCGAGAAACTTGCTGTTGTTGGCTGTTAGGACAGGATGAGAGTTACACACTCGCCCAACAACAAGTGAAGCAATTGTAGTACAACACATGTGAGGAGAAGCTGGTATTTATTTCCACTTCTGAACTGAGCAGCCAGTAGGAGCGTTAAGTTGTAGTCTGGTTCATAGAAGCTGTCAGAGCGCCCCCTGCTGACCAAATGACTCCATCACCAACAATGACAGATATTTAACTCCCGTGTTTAACATTTATTTTCTTATTTTCTCAGATTAATTTGTGTTTAGCAATAACATGTGACAAATAAGAGTAAAAGTAAACATCGTAAACATTCTTTAGATTATATTTAAGACTTTAATTGTCTTTATTCCATTTATTCTCACTTTCTGTCTCTCCTTCCTCGGAGGAGATGAGGATCGTCCCTTTTCCATCTTCTATCTGAACGTCTGGAGCCACCATGCCGAACCGTTCCTTCAGGATCTGAGCACATACACAAAAACCTTAGACCCACAACAAGGCAACAGACCCCAGCAACAACAATGTAATGTGTTTAAGTTTTATATGGTGCATGAAACACAGGATTTTCTCAGGTTCCTTGGGTTATAGAATTGCTTTTTACTCCAGAAATAAACTATCATCCAATCTAAGGATGGAGATTAAATACAACGGTGCAGCTTTATGAGAGTTTTTATGCTCAGGGTTCAGGTTGTTGTACGTAAGAAATGCAGATCATCACGTTACCCTGTCCTGCAGAGAGAGGACCATGGTTTTGTGGACGTTGAGTTTCACTGTGACTTCAGGTTTGCTGGCGCAGACGTAACAGTTGGCGCTCGGCGGATCCAGGATACACGGGACCAGCAGCTTCTTTCTGAGGCTGGGACATTTGTTCAGGAAGATCTGGAGATGAGGCAAATAAAGGAGATGTTTTGAGGTGATGGTGGGACAAAAGTATATTATGCTTGATCACAAAATACATTCCATATCATAACTTTACAGAGAAGATGCAAGATTCACCATTTTCATAATCATTTTCTTTGACAAAATCGCCACAACTCTTGCCAGTTGACTAAAAACCAGTTTCTGGTTTATTTGAATCAGTTCCAGTCACTGAACTCACCGTGCGACAGGATTCTATTTCCCCCGACAGGATCTTGAGCCCCTCCAGTACGATGAGTCCAGCAATGATCGCGTTGGTTGTGGCTATAGCTGGGATGATGTTTCCCGCCATGGCTGAAAGAAAACAACAAATAAATCTATTAACCTTCGATCATCAGAGACATTTATCAGAGTGTGTCATGGTCGTGAGATAACTCAAACTAATTCAGAGGATTCACAACTTGAATGAGACAAAGAAACTTACATTTGACATCGAAGCGACTCTTCGTGTTCATGCTGAAGATGTGCATACGAAGGTTTGCTGCTGAAGTGACAAAGTCCATGGCCGGAGGGTCGTCCTGACAAGAGGAGACAGTAAAGGCATCAAACATGAGACGTACACAACATGTAAGCAAGTCACTGACATTTCACTATGGTTGTGTATCCTCTAGAAAGAAATGATCAACAAATTCCGTTTCTTTTCTCCTGAACCCCTGAGAGACAGATCTACACAATTCTCTGTGTCACTCCAGTTAGTTAGTTTGTGTTGGTGTGTTACCTTGTCCCAGACCAGCTCGGCTCCTGCTTCCTTCTCCTTCAGCTGTGAGCGCAGAGTCTCCACGCTGTGCTTGAACAGCTGGCAGTTCCCCCAAACTCCCAGAACCTGCTGGTCCTTCAAGCCTGAAGCTGGAATCTCCTCCTGAGGACACGCTGAGACAAACAGAAACACAGATGAACAAACTGACACAAATACTTTGAGCCAAGAGAAAGACAAACACTCACTGGTGAGACACATATGACAGCAGGGAGGAAGAAAACAAAAGTGTTTGAACTTTAACCATGTGTGTCTGTGAGTAATTATTTTCTACACATAAATATGTATTTATATCATAAATAAAGTGTTTGTTTTGCATTGAGTTGTTTTCAACATATTTCCCTGTGTATGCCTGGTTTAACCTAATGACCTTGGATTTACATCTTAATTGTTTCTGTCCCTACACAGTCAGGTCAAACCAGTAAAACCAATCTTAACTCTCTGACATAAGTGTGTCTCAGAGACATACCTCTGTTCTCGAGCTGCTGCCAGTCCAGAGGTGTCGGAGCTTTCCTCTTCTTCCACAGCTTGTCCATGGTCAGCAGGTAACTGATGTCGTCCTTAAAAAGCTGGAGAAGACAGACAATTAGAACAGAGACCGTTTTGTTTATCTTGGAAATAAACTAAATATGTAACATTAGAAATGCAAAGAAGTTATGACAATTTGAAAACCTTCCACTGCTGATGTATTTTAAGGATCCTTAGGGTTATTACTTTCTTCTCTTTTGCAGCCGATGGTAATTTAGCAAGAACCAAATACATTTTCATTTAAATGTTTATTTTAAAACCATTTCACTTGGTGTCTAATTTAATTCTGTATTTCGGGGACAGAGTGAAGAGTCCCAGAAGAAAACACATGTCAATTTTCTAAGAATCTATGGAAGAGATTCGTCAGGTCTGAGTTGTAAACTTCAGAGTATTGTTTGCATTTGTTACATCTGTCACACACAAATTAGAATTGTTTATATGAAGTCAATTTCCAAGTCTTCATGTGAAGCTGCCCAACCAGTGCAATTATCAGGCTGTTACCTTGTTGAAGAGCTTGACGGGGTCGTACCCAGTGGAACGGGCCCATTCCTTGGTGGAAACACGCTTGATGTCCCCGTCCTTTTCAGACGCTGTGGCACGAGCTGCAGTCTCCTCTGGTTTCCCTGTGAACAGGACACAAGTTTCACACAACGTAGGATGAGCAAACATTTCTACCGATAATGCGATCTTCAATTTCTGTCTCAAACAAAGTGAAGATAAGAGCTGAGGATATACAACATCGTGAAAGGGATGTAATGTCACTCACATGCAGCCTCTGGGTCGGCTGTGTCAGGTGACACCTCTTGATCTGCATCCTCTTCTCCAAACAGCTGACTGCGTGGACAGACAATGGAAAAGGACCATTAGCTGTGTATTGACCTCTATTTTTTTTAAAAATATTGGTATTCTAATGTCAATCACATACATTCTACTTTAACAAATAGAACTTAGTGGTGCCTTACTTGAAGAGATACTTGGCCCAGACGATGCAGTGGATGGGCTCGGACGGCGTGTTTCTTATGGTGCAACCTGGGAAAGTCTTCTGGGTCGGCTTAGGCTGGCACTCGTAGCACTCGGTCATTCCCTGGGGAAGGAATCATGGAAGGGGAATAAAACATTAGGGAAATGGACAAGTGAACATGAGATATTCACTGTCTTCCTGATATCTTCTATTCAGGATAGGATAGTAATTCAGTGGATTTTTATCTTAATTAGGAAGTGCATGTCCTACCTTCTTGATGACAGTGACTTGTCCGAGGTAACCTGCTGTGCCGCTCTCTATCAAAGGGATATCAGCTGCCAAACACATCCTGTTCACATGGTTACGAGCCGCTACGGAGACAAAAGGGGTTTCATATTCCTCATTATTCAGATTGTTGGCAGGTAAAAGAAATAAAAGATGTAAAATTCTTTAAGGTCCGACGATGTTACCTCTGTTATCCAGAGCATTCATCACCAGAATGAACTTCCTGAAAAACTCTGTGTTGTAGTCAGCGCTGTTCAAAACAAAACAAAAATCATCGATCAAATGAGCGTCCATCACTTTGAAAGTAGAAATGAAAATGATTCAATTACTTAAATCAGTAAAAAAGGGACAGATAAGAAAGAAACTGACTTCATGACGCTGTCGTGGTAGGCAACGATATTGGCACTGGGACAGAACTGCAGGGCGCTCTCCTTCGCCACCTGCAAAAAACAAACAGAAATAAAGTGAACGATTGGGGCAGAGAAAAAGATTTAGTGTCATGAAAAACACAGGGATTACAAAATGCTTTACATAACAGTCTCTGTTCAAACCAGATTTAAAACCACCGCAGGCAGCCGTCTGGTTCCCGGTGTTTACATACCTGAGCTTTAGACTTGCCGACATGCTTCTTCTGAAAGAGGAACTGTCGATTCAAGTTGCTGACATCGATGGTGTCCAAGTCAATCTGCCAAAAGACAAGAGTTGTGCCGCCAGTCAGGTTTACATGTAATGTAATATACTTAACAGCCAAGAGCTGTCAAATTGTCACTCACGCAAATGCAACTTCACCAAATGGGGATATGTTTTGTACAAATTACAACATGAATGTCTGCTCCTGTAAATGCTTAATTCCCAGATTCCAAAATAGTCTCAAGAGGACAGCGGCTTTTATTTAGACTTCAAGGTTATAAAGATTTGAGCCCATAACAAGTGAAGGTCGTCGTTGTGAGAGAAACCCTTTGTCCAAATAAGTAATAATAACTCATCTCTACTGTTAAAGTTCACAAGCAACTCATCACTCTTCGCTAGAACTCTTTTCAGGTTCATTGCACATTTAAAAATAAATCAACTACAAAGTGTCCTGAGGCCACTTCTCTCTTTTCCTTTTTCATTCTCCTGCTATTGTCTTTTTAAGTTCCTCTTTTCACATGAGACTGAAAAGTCAGATTCCAGAAAAGCATGTGTGCAGAAGCTGAACTTCTGATTCCAGCACTGCAGGTCCCTCAGTAGGTTTATAATAAGGGTCAATAAGCACATTTATTTTTATCGTGCGTGTCTGAATTTTAAATCCAGTAGGTCAGAGCTGCTTATTATTCTAATAATACAAAGTGTGAGTAGAGCACTTTAAACCAAGGTCAACGACACTTCATATATAACAGAAAGCAGGAAAAAGGGTAAATAACTATAAATATAAAATACAGATCATAAAAAGTCATTAAGATATAAGTTACAGGTTACATAATCAAATATTAAAATCAGTTATTGCCTTAGAGGTAGTAGTGTCTTCTATATTTTTAATCTTTTTGAACAAAGGATTTATTATTCTATTTGTCTGCCTCTTACTCCATGATGTACTTGAGTGCATGTGTATATAAGATTATTGAATATGAGAGGTTTTAATATCTGACTTTTGTTACGACTCTTGTGTAGATGATGCTTGTCACTTAATTACAAGTTCCCTGACATGAAACTAGTGGTTATTGTGTGTTAATTGCATCGTTAATTGACTGGAGGTTAATTGATCATCTGCCCCCTTAAACTCCTATAGAAGATGTTCCACAGGATATAAATCAACTCTTTCCTGTTGGTTTTCAATATAAAGCATTGACCAGTTCACCAGTGACTTTCAGGAACCAGAGCCCGACTCCCAGTTGGGCTTCTATATTTAAATCTATTTCAACAAAGGATTTATTATTCTATTTTTCTGCCTCTTACTCCATGATGTACTTTAGTGGGTGTGTATATAAGATTATTGAATATGAGAGGTTTTAATATCTGACTTTTGTTACGACTCTTGTGTTGATGCTGCTTGTCACCTAATTACAAGTTCCCTGACATGAAACTGTGTGTTAATTGCATCGTTAATTGACTGGAGGTTAATTGATCCTCTGCCCCCTTAAACTCCTAAAGATGATGTTCCACAGGATATACAAATCAACTCTTTCCTGTTGGTTTTCAATATAAAGCATTGACCAGTTCACCAGTGACTTTCAGGAACCAGAGCCCGACTCCCAGTGACAGCTCAGATTGAACAGGTCACTGATCACCATGAAAACCAGCGAGTAAATCTCATTAAACTTCCCATCAGAATACTGTGCCTTCAGTGTTTGATGAAGTAAGTGTGTGATGAGGAGTGTTAGCATGGAGCCGGCTAACAGTCACAACACAAAGAAGTTACCAGGCTAACTTCGCGGTGTTAATGGCGCCAAACGCTTCGCTACAACTGTTTTAATCCCATAATGTCGGGCTCCGTCTACACAACGATGCAAAGACACACACAACCCCCCCGGGACCCGGACACACACTGTGTATTTAACTGCTTTTCAACGCCACGGCTCAGGAATTAGTCGGAGCCCGCACAGCTCCGGTGCAGCACAAAGAGCTAGCATGATGGCTAGCTAGCTAACCGGCTAGCACACACACACACACACACACACAGAGAAACGGACCACTTCGATGTTCTTGAAGCCGGTGAGGACGAGGTTCTTCAGCAGCTCGCAGCCGATTCCTCCCGCTCCCACCACCAGCACCTTGCAGCTGGCCAGCGAGTCCGCCAGCTCCCGCCGGAGGGAACCCACCAGTTGGACCATGTCGCTTCGGCTGGAGACACACAAGAGGAGGCTGCGACACCGGGATGCTAACAGGCTAACAGCTAGCTTCTCCTGGAAGAAACCTCACGACCACTTCCGTGTTTTCTTCTTCTCTGCGAGGACTCCGAGGCGCTTAACCAACCAATGGGATGTCTCAGCGCCCTCTTCCGGATGGTGTGGAACTGGTCAAATTCAAGATTCAAGATTCAAGATAAAATGTGATAAAGTGAAAATATCCTCCATTACTAAAGGAAATAGAAACTTGCAATGAAATAATAAAAGACCATCCTTTATGAAGTGAATATTATTTATACAAAAGCTCAAAGATACAAAAACAAGTACAGTTTAGATTTATAAAAACAATATAGTTAAATATGATAGATACAACTATTTACAATCCCAAACTGGAATTTCAAGATTCAAGAGTTTATTATCAAATGCACAACGATAACATTAAGCAGTCGCTGGCAATGAAATGCTTGAGTCACAGGCTCTCTTCTAGCAATGCTCAAAGTAATTACTACGAAAAAAATGTGAATAAATATTATAAAAAAGAATATCCAACATTTAAAATAGAAAATAATGTATATATAAAACTGAAGAAACAGTCATGCAATTATGTGCAATAGTACAAATATGCCACGGTGCTGGTTTTGTGGAGTTATTGCAGATCGGAGGAGTTTAAAAGTCTTATGGCCTGGGGAGGAAACTGTCTCTGAGCCTGGTGGTTCAGCATTCCTGCTTTAAATACGTTTAATACGATTGTTGTTGTCATTGTTGTTGTTGTGTTGTTGCTATTATATTTCTTTGATATTATAGTGAGGATATCTATATAGTGAAGTAACATTTGAATAGACATGTATCCAACACAGAATTTCCAGCATAAAATATGTAATCAGAATGAAAACCTGTTTACTTTCTGTGAGAGGAACATTTTATTATTTATTTTCTTTCAGTTTCCTCCTGTAGAAGAATGTAAGTGTTCATTTCAGAGTTTGCTCCAGTTTAAAAACGTAAGATGCCTCCTCTACTTGCACACTAAATAACTGGATTGTGTTGCGGAAGATTTGATAAAGATATGTTTGCTAAATCTCTTCAATGCATGACAAACAAAAATGCCCTGAAACTTTTTATCGTGACTGGACTTGTTGTTGTGCTCATTGAATAAGAGTCCTCAGTTACTTATTTTAATGGTTCTCTTCTGATTATAGTGACGTCCCTTTCTCTGTAATTTTCTCTTTACCTTGGTTACCAGCCCACCAGTGAATAGATACAGTATGTTCAGTCCTTGTCAATATTGAATCGGACAGAACCGCCTTCAATTTAAAAAAAGGCTCTGTTTGTCATGATATGGATTTTTAAGAACATGTGTGTGTCTGTGTGTGTGTGTGTGTGTGTGTGTGTGTGTGTGTGTGTCAGAGTACAGCAAACATGACTCACAATGCCCCGTGATGTGGGTCAAGTTTCACCCTTGAGCCTAGCTTTGTCAGAATCGATCCTGACAAGCACAACTGTGGATGACGTGTCCGTCCAGCTGTCGAGAATAAAAACTTAGAGAGAACACTGAATATTAATTGTTTATGATATGTTATGTGTTATTTATAACTTTGGTGGATAGTATGAACAAAAAAAATCACAGCACTATAAATGGGTTAATCAATAAACATTGATTTGTCTGTGTCTGACACATCTAGTGCACATGTCAGATACACATCCAGAGAAAATCCCTATTCACACTCCAGCAGTAGGAAGAATCATCTGTTGAACAGCTGAACATCATCTGGAGTATTAGTATTATATCGTTATAAATAAAAGAAAAGTGTGTGTGGCTCACATGATATGAATGAGATGAAATGTGAATAAAATAAAATATGCTGTTTTACTCAATGAAATAGCAAAATTAGGGCTGGGCAAGTTAACTCGTTTTAATCGAGTTAACTCAAGTGATGAGTTAACTCGATTGTTTATCCGCCAATTATTTTCTTTTTTCCTGTTCTGCAGCAGTCAGCAACAGACTTTCACAAAATAAAAGCCTGACTTTCACAATAAAACAATAAATAATCAAACCTGAGTTAGTGCGAGATAAAATAATTAATTGAGTTAACTCATCACTTGAGGTAACTCGATTAAAACGAGTTAACTTGCCCAGCCCTAAGCTAAATGCAATGAAATTCTAAAAGACCATCCTTTATGAAGTTAATTTAATTTATACAAATGCTCACAGATACAAAAACAAGTACAGTTCAGATTTATAAACACAATATAGTTAAATATGATAGATACAACAATTTACAATCCCCAACTGGAATTTACTTGTTTTAATATCTAATAAAAGAGCTGAGACATAATCCAGTGTAAACCATCTTCTTCACAAGGGACCTTCAGTCTGAAATTAAGTCAGTGGATCTCACACCGAGCAGGAAGTTGGTCCAGACACGATTCGGCTGTAACTGAAAAAGTTTCCATCCAAGTTTCCCTGGAAACCTTTGTTTTTCAGTTTGGTTGCTGGCACAACTAAAGGTTTTTGATCAGCTGATCTCAGCGGCCTGGCTGGGCTGTAAGTGAAAGAAAACTATTTACTACATCCTGAAACCAAACTGTAGGTGTCCTGGTTGTTAAGAATTTTAAATTTATTCTAAACATAGTAGATGAATGCTACAAAAACTGAGGTGATATATCAAGAGCTTCTGGAGTGAAATATTGTTTTACTGTCACAATAAGAATTGATGCTTTGTGGACTAATGAAGGGATTATAACTATAATCAGTTTCCTGCTGAGGCCTCCTACGTTACTGCTGCTGCTCTGTAACCATGGCAACAGTGAGACATGATGACGTTTCAACATGCTGCCTTCAAGTGCCGCCAGGATATTTTTACTTTTCGGTTTAATTCGGGTATTTTGTAGCTAAAATAAACACATGGGGCAGATTAAATTGTATATTTAAAGGTATAAAGAGAAATAAAGAGTTTCTGATTAATTGCAACGCGATATACAAATCTATATGACACATTGTGTAATTGTGGCTCTGTTGAATAAAAAAGGTTTATGCATTGTTTCTGGAACACAATACTCAGAGACAAATACGCTTAATATATATTATAATAATGTGATATCGTGGTTTATGTTCCTCTTGATAACAATCATTATTTCTCATTGAAGGACTTAAAGTTTGGGGTTTACGATGAGCTTGAACGCAGCACCAGCGGAGAGTGGTCTCTGTTGTTTCGGCCTCTCACAGCTGGAACAGAACTTTTCTCTATGTAAGTATTTTTAATCGTTTATACTGTAAATACAACATCTGTTTTTATAGAACCAGAACTGTAAAGTCAGTGCAAATTAAACTTTAAACATCTGTTGATAAATGTTTTACTTGTGAAAACAGCTGTTTTTTGTGTGAGAATAAATCTCCTCTGTTCAGTGCCCCCTGTCAATCATTGACAATGTGTTGTGAGAATAAATACGTCTGATTTGGAAGAATCAATAGGGCAACGACTAAACCTGAGTCGACGCGTTTTATTGGTCCGTTTGTCCGCCTGAGTGTGTGCGAGGGCTGGTGAATATTTGGCTTATTATTCAGTGTGTGTGCAGCAACAGTTTCACTCAGGTCAAACATGCTGTGACTCTCTCCGACCCGGAGCGGATACAGTTCTACAGAGGACCAGGTGATAAAGGTCTGATCTTCCTCCTCCTCCTCCTCCTCCTCTTCCTCCTCTTCCTCGTCCTCCTGACCGACCCTGTCATTCATTTAGCAGCTGGTGGAAGGAATCATGGTCTCCTCTGTGCACCTCTGCTCGGGCCTGCTGGTTGTGATCCTGCTGGTCCTTCATCACTCCTCAGGGTTCTGGATTGTAAATGTTGTGTTCCCGCCCAACGCCAAAGCCCGAGTCCTGAGCAACAGCACTCCGCCTCTCATCATCGGTAAGTGTTTGTCTGAATTGGCCCCTGAAACACCAAAAATAATGAAGCACCAACGGACAAGGTCTTTAATTTACCTACCTAGCTACCTATAGAGACCGACTGACCAACCTACCTACTGATCTACATACTGTACCTATAGACAGACTGACCAACTGACCCACCAGCCTACCGATCTACATACCCATAGACCGACTGACGGACCGATCAACTTACTGGTCTACCTACGAACCTACGTATTGGCTGCTCTACCTACACCGACCTACCTACCGAAAGATCTACATGCCTATAGACCGACTAATCAACTGAACGACCAAGCTACCTACCTCTAGACCGACTAATCAACTGAACGACCAAGCTACCTACCTATAGACCGACTGACTGACTGATCCACTTAACGACCGACCTACCAAACTACTGACCTATCTATCTATCTATCTATCTATCTATCTATCTATCTATCTATCTATCTATCTATCTATCTATCTATCTATCTATCTATCTATCTATCTATCTATCTATCTATCTATCTATCTATCTATCTATCTATCTATCTATCTATCTATCTATCTATCTATCTATCTATCTATATATCTACCAACTCACCTACCTACCTAACGACCAATACCGTAATCTATCTACATATCTATCCATCCATCTCTCTCTCTCTCTCTCTCTATCCGACTGTGTATTGATGTAGTGCGTTACACTCTGTACATTTGACCCTGTGTGTTACTGTTTGTGTGCCTCTTATCTCTCAGGGTTTAAAGGCACAAAGGGCCCAAAAATGACAGAGCGTTCATGCTCCGCACTTCAGCTGTTTAGGTTTTATTCTGTCCAGCTTTGTAAAGACCACGAATGTTTCCATGAAACCAATTTCCAGTCTTTCCTCGATATTACTGCACAGATCCTGGCTCCAAATGTGCAAGATGGTAACGATCATAGCCAGAATATTTTGGCTCCATTTCTAAAAAGTGAAGGAAGTGAACATGCGTCATCCATCTTTATTTGGGACACATGTTGGGAGCAACTGACCCACAGTTTACTTAATCTTTCTGCAAAGTGACTCACTGATGTGATTCATATGTGTGTGTGTGTGTGTGTGTGTGTGTGTGTGTGTGTGTGTGTGTGTGTGTGTGTGTGTGTGTGTGTGTGTGTGTGTGTGTGTGTGTGTGTGTGTCCAGTACCAGGGAACTTGGGGAACCGCCTGGAGGCCAAGTTAGACAAACCCACGCTGGTCAGCTGGATGTGCTACAAGAAAACTGAAAACTGGTTCCCCCTGTGGATCGACCTGAACATGTTCATGCCGATAGGTATAGACTGCTGGATTGATAACATTAGGTAACACTGATTGACCCTTAATGTCCGTCCTCTCTGTTTGTTACCTTTCACCCTCAAGCTGCTGAATGAAACATTTCCCTTTGCTCCACATCTGTGTTTTGCCGACAGCAGATGTTGTGAAATGTTTTCTGACCCTTACTCACATTGCAGAAGACTTTTTGATCATGTGGATTAATATAAATGCCCATGTGTGTGTCCTAGACTTGTTTACGATAGGACGACCCGGAGGTCATCTAACTCACCGGGGGTGCAGGTGCGAGTCCCAGGATTTGGGCAAACGTTTCCCATCGAGTATCTTGACTATAACAAACTGGCCGGTGAGAGAAACACTTGTGTACTGGTGGATTAACAGTGGGAGTGGGATTTGTGGTTTCAGACATATTTACATGAATTTGTTTGATGAATGACAAATGGGCTTATTCTCTTGCAGGTTATTTTTACAGTATGGTTCAACATCTGGTCGACGTGGGCTACACACGGAATGAGACCGTCCGAGGAGCACCTTACGACTGGAGACTAGCTCCTAGTAAGGGACATGAACACACACTCACACACACACTCATTATTACAGGTTCATTGAAAAATCATCACAGGTCTCAACCAGAGGGAATTTGTCTCATAAATATAAACATATAGATTTGTGCAGTTTGCAAATCTCAGTAAATGATGTAAACCCACAGAAGATTATGAACCTATGACCTAAAGTCAGAAATCTAGCAACTTCAGACTACAATGTTATTTTTAAGGAGTTGGTGGAGACCAAAAGTTTGCTAACAGGAGAAAAAACATGACTCAAAATAATTAGAACTGTTGCTTTTCGTGCTTCATGTGAACAGGCAGCCATTTGTAGCCAGTGATAGTCACGGGGCAATTACTCTGGGTTTTTCCATCTCTTCTGACCACATGTTGTCCACTAACGCTAATAATGTTAAGGAGGAGGAATCCCTTTGTGTACTTTTACTTATTAAAGTCCGTTCCTCCTGTCCCCTCTCCTCGTAGATGAGAATGAAGAGTATCTGGCGAAGCTGAAGGACCTGGTGGAGGAGATGTACGACCAGTACCAGGATCCTGTTTACCTGCTGGGACACAGCATGGGCTCCCACTACGTCCTCTACTTCCTCAACCAGCAGCCTCAGGCCTGGAAGGACAAGTTCATCAGGGGCTTCATATCCCTGGGAGCTCCATGGGGGGGCGCTGTCAAACCACTTAGGGTCATGGCATCAGGTAACTTAAAGTACCTGGAGCAGATTACAATTCAATAGAAGACAATCTGTACTAGATCTTACTACCTGGAACCTGGTTTGATTCAGTATTTCATATTTGATTTATTCATTCATGCATGTTTTGCACATTGGAAACTTCTTCCTTACGTGTGTTTGTCACCGCAGGAGAGAACGACGGAATCCCGATGATTTCCAACATCAAGATCCGTGAGGAGCAGAGGATGACAACAACGAATCCCTGGATGCTGCCGTCTGACAAAGCCTGGCCCAAGGACCACGTGTTCATCTCCACGCCGACCTTCAACTACACCAACCAGGACTATCACCAGCTCTTCAAGGACATCAGCTTTGAGGATGGCTGGTAAATAACGGCTTTGATATTACTGCATATGAATACTTCTCGGGTCTCAAGGAAGCTGTGGAAATCTAATCAGTTACCTTATGTGATGTCACTTGAGTCTGAGTTGGTTGAAGCTGGTAACTACTGCCAGACTCTTTTAAGGTCACTATAAAGCTGATGATAAGTAATAATCCCTCTTAGGGTTTGTCACTAGAATCGACCATTTCAACCATCATAAAAACAAAAGTCATAACATAAGCTGTCCTCCTCTTCATTTAATAAACGCCCCCCTGTGGTTTTCAGGTACATGTGGGAGGACACCAAGAACCTCACGAGCGATCTCATCCCACCCGGTGTGGAGGTGTGGTGTATGTACGGCGTGGGTCTTCCCACTCCGATAACGTACATTTACGACGAGAATTTTCCCAACGTAGACCCGGTGGACTTTGTTTACGCCGACGGGGACAACACGGTGGACAGCTTCAGCATGAGCCTGTGCAAGCGCTGGAAGGGGCAGCAGGAGAAGCCTGTCCACGTGACGGAGTACAGAGGCTTGACCCACCTGGATATTGTGTTCCACGAAAAGGTCATCAACCAAATCCAGGACATCCTGGAGGGAAAATCAGACACCCCCGAAGAAGTGGATGTCCGATTTGTCTCTGAGTAGCAAATTAAAATGAAACCCGACACATCCACACACACTGTAGCAGCTCCTACATGTTTCAACATCCCAGTCATGGTCAATGTTAGTGCAACAAACTAATCTGGACTTGTAACTTGTCCCTGACCCCCCCAGCAGATAACTGTGACCCACTTATCTAAACTGTATGCTTAGTTTAACTGTTTATTTATGTTCCATAGTCTATTTTGTTGTATCTCACCCACACGGTGTGTTGTTCACCCTTATATCTGGTTGTGGTCATGGTCAGATATTGTGTTAAACATCATTATAGTTAAAAACATAGAAATAGGTTTTTTTTTTAATGATGCTTTCTTTCTTTCTGTTTTTGTATGTGTATTATTTACATACAACTCTAAAATAAATACACAATCATGATTTGTTTACTTTTGATAGATGGTGAGTTCATCATCGCTTCCCTATGTACAAATGCACACAAAAACACACACACACACACACACACACACACACACACACACACACACACAAGGGTAAGGCCTATATGACGTGCAGTGTGGTGGTGTGGTGGTTAACACTAGTGCCTGAGGGCAAGAAGGTTCCTGGATTCAATTCATGGTTCTGTGTGCATGTTTCCTCATCTCTGCGTTCAGTGTAGCAATTAAATGTTAAATAAATAGCTTGCCACACGCACACACAAGCACACACAAGCACACACAAGCACAAACACACACACACTCTCTATTGTTCATAAGATTGACAAAGAAGGAGGAAAAAGACATTACTGTGTATGACATCATAGCAATATTTCTGTTAGGATTTAAATGTTTTAAGATGTATGTAAAAATCATCAAATCATGTTGCTTGTGTAGCACCTGAAACCAGTGATGTAAAACTATACATTTGATCGTACAAGTAAAATGTTGCTTTGTAAACATGTTATAATAAAAGATCTATGGTACCAAGGGTCAGCTGTGGTCAGTGATCCAGTGCGATGTGTTTTCTCGAGTGTCAGTGTGTTGAACTCTCTCAACCACCGAATAAACCAGACTACTGTGAATTCATTCACAAATAAAAGGTTTCATTTATTTTTCCTAAAATTAAGTTAATTCATGTGCTCACGTTCATGCATTAAAGTTGATCATGGTTCCAAATGCGTAAAAAGCCGCCAATGAAACGGCACCAGGCAGAGACAAGAGAACTAAGAATTCAATTGCATCGATAACTTGTTTATTTCTGCATAATGACAATAAAGCCATTGTGAGGTGGTTGGACCACTTTTGATATAAAGCAACAATAGCAGCACTTTACTCTCCTCCACACTGCTCCACTACTAACACAAGCTTCCAGCTTCTTGCTCTCCTGTGACACAACTGACCAACAAGAAGCCAGAAAGGCCCTGAGACGAAGGTTAAGGTCAAAGAACTCGAGGCAGATTCAACACATATTGATCCTGTTCTTATGAAATATTTAGACTGTATTTGTCATGAACACAACGATTACACACAGCAGGCGCTGAAAGTGAAATGCATGGGTCACAGGCTCCATCTTACCATGCTAAACAAATATTAAAACATAAAACAAAATAAATCCCATAAAATAAACACCTAAAATATAAATTATATGAAAAGAATATGTATAACAGAGTAGAATGAATATGTAAATAGCTGTACAAATTATCAACACCTTTTTGGAAACATAACTTTCGTCCTTAAACAAAAAATAAAATAAAACCCATAAATTTACACCAGATTTTCAGTAAAAATAAATCAATTTCCACCGAATATTCAGTAAATATAAATTAATTTACACCAGATTTTCAGTAAAAATAGATCAATTTCCACCGAATATTCAGTAAATGTAAAACAATTTACAGCAGATTTTCAGTAAATTTAAAACAATTTTACACCAGATTTTCAGTAAAAACAAATTAATTTACACCAAATCTTGAGTAAAAATAAATCCATTTCCAGCAGATATTCAGTAATAATAAATCAATTTCCACTGGACATTCAGTAAATCTAAATCAATTTTGCTTAGTAACTTAGTTAATATAAATCTGTTTTTATGTTTAAAAGTAGTTAAATTATTCAATACTTTTTAATCAAAGTTTCAGTAATTAAAATCTACTCAATTATATGACGTGTCACTTTCTTGCCATCATTTTTTTGAATAACCATTGGTCACATTTTTTAGGGTGGGGTAAATATCAACATCTGTTCGACTCCATCTGATCTCGATGACTTTTGCCTTGATCTCAGGAGCCGTCTCCCCGGATCGACTGCTCTGCCATCTGCTGAGCACCTCGTGACGTGCTCTCTCAGGAGGAATCTCGTCAGAGGGGTTGATTGTGTTGATTGTGTAGATTGTGTTGAAGCGGAACACAACCCCAGCGGACGGACACACACACAGCTGGACCCTCCGGAGAGGCTTGATGGCCGCGGGGCGATGAGAAGCGGAAGTCATGGTCCTCTCTGCGCTGCTGCTCCTCGGCGTGTCCCTGGGTCTCTGCGGCGGGACTCCGCTGGAGACATGTTCCGGAGGACGGCGGTGTGGACCGGCGAGACCCCCGGTGGTCCTCGGTGAGTGTGTGTGTGTGTGTGTGGTGTGTGTCCCCCCCTCCACCTTCTCCTCCATCATCTGGTTGTTGTGCAACTTGTTGTCATCCCTCAGCTGGACTCACATCCCAAACCTGAGCCAGACTCCATTAGAGAAACAACACGTTTTAAACTCCGCTTCGTGGTTACACGTGTGACACGGGGACTCACAGCAACAACAACAGTGTTGTGTGATGGCGGCTGAGCTACACTTCCATTCGGCTAGGTCAGATCCATCCAGGCTGTTTGTGTATTTAGTCAAATTAACTTTCTAACACGTTTGGCCTGTCCGCTCCCAGAATGTCCATCCAGGGAAAACACCCTCAGATTTATAACCTGTAGCGGATTGGACGTTGTGTTGCTTTTAGGGTGAAAATGTAAATGTGTGTGTTTGTGTTGTGAAAATGTGCCCAGTCATTGTTTGTGTCCACCACTGCCTCTAATGGAGGTTGAGTTAATTAGCTGCTTTCTTCAAAGGAGTTCGGCTGCAAGTCGTAAACAAAAAGTGTGTGTGTGCGTGAGACTCTGGTCACATGACTGACCCACAACAGCTTGTCCAACTGGGAGGTTTCCCCAGTTTACTGTGGAAAACTATGTGTAACTTAACAATAAAGTTTTATGTGAATTTATAACAAAAAAAATCCAGGTTAAGAGTTAAATCTGAACCCTTGTTTTGAAACTTCTTCAATTCTTCTTCCACACCTTCACAATAAGGGTCTTGAGTTTAGAAGAGTCTTATCTGTGTTTGTGAGTTCCAGCCTCAGCCGCTGTGATAAGAGTCTGGAGCACAGTTGTTTTTGTGTGTTTTTGTGTGTTTGTGTTAAGATGAAGGTGACTTGTTCTTAACCGCTTGCATCACATTTAACCGCTTGCATCACGGTGCTGCTGCCACGAACCCGGGTCCCGGCTGGTGTAAGAACATTGAAAGGTCACGGGGGTGATGCTGACACACACTGCCGACGACAACGCAACATCCTTGTGTTTGCTTTAGTGTTTCACAGAACCTGAAGGTTGTGTAAGAGGAAAAGTCAAAGAGTCACTCAAAAGACAGGATTCATCTCAGGGAGCTTGTTTAAAAACCCAGCGGAGAATAGAGACCTGTTAGTGTAGATCAGGGGTTTTCAACCGGAGGTCCGCGGCCCCCTGGTGGTCCGCGACGGCATTGCAGGGGGTCCGCGAAATTCGATTTGATATTTCAACACATTTCCTGATAACTCTTGAATATCGTGAAAAATATCCAAAATAAGAAAAAATGTTTAAAATAATATAAAGGCGATGAGGGGAACCTTGAAACCGGCTTGGGGCTAGAAACTGCCAGAAGAATAAATTGGCATAGTAGCCAAAACAATTGATTGCAATAACAGTCAACTTTACCACGTTCGCTGGTTGAGAAACAATTTCTAAGGAGAGCTCTAAGACTTTCGTCTATCCAGTAGCAGTCCTCCCGACAGAATGAATAGACACAGAGATGCAGTACAACTACAATTGCATTTTAATTTTGTTTTCAATTCTTAAGCACTGAAAATCAACCGTTTTGTTGTTTTTTACACAGATTTTCCTAGATTTGTTTGAGGTTTTTAAATAAAACCAACATGCAAAACCAAATGTTAAACCTTCCTTCTATCCACATGCACACACGCATGTAGGCATGTGCGCGCGTAGGCACATCAGTGGGCCGCGGATTACTTTCTAGTCAGAATGGTGGTCCCTGGGACAAAACCAGTTGAAAACCCCTGGTGTAGATGATTGACTGAATTATCTTAACTGGCCCTTCTGAGAACTGTGAGCTTGTCTCCATAGCAACAGGGCAAAACTCTGCACATTCATCCACATGCCTACCCCCCCCCCCCTCTTCAGCTTCCCCTAATTGCACACAGTGTCTCTGTTATGATCTGTTTCCTGTAACCCTGAGCTCCCATTTCCCGGTTGCAGTTCCCGGGGACCTGGGGAACCAGTTGGAGGCCAAGCTGGATAAACCCAGTGTGGTTCACTACATCTGCTACAAGAAGACGGACACCTTCTTCACCCTGTGGCTCAACCTGGAGCTGCTGGTCCCGGTGGCCATCGACTGCTGGATCGACAACATCAGGTACGAGTCGGTCCCGTGTGTGTTTACATACAGTCATCGGTGAAGGAGGCTTCATCAGCCGCTGATGAACTCATCCTCCTCCTCTGTGAATAAACACAGGATGAAAACATCTCCTGTTTCCCATTTACAGGGTTTAGAATGACTATTGGATAAGCGGCAATTTCCTGTTGTGACCAAATATGTCTACGACTGATCCCTTTGCTGTTTTTGTGGAGAATATTTTCCTCAGCAAAGGACATTTTGTTTTTGGTCTCTGTGTGTTTGTTTCTTTGCAGGATTACGCAAAAAACTACTCATCTGATTTCCATGAAATTTTAATGAGGGTGGGGCCTGAACCCGAGGGAGATTTTAATGGGAATCAGACACAGGACTTTTATTTCACTTTCCTCATAAATCCGACTTGTTTGTTGGACTGATATTTATCTGTTTGCAGTTTGATGCAGATCAAAGTAAAATTCCAGATGTAATGAATTCCAATGTGGTTTCATCAGAGGAGAGTTGGGCCTCTGCTCACAAATAGTTGATTTGACAAATTCCTCATTTCAGTCTGGTGGAGCCGTTAAATGGGTTCAATGACCTGTTTGACTTTCTATGAACTCTAATCAACGCACTCGGGATAAACTGACCTTTGAACCTTTCATTTATCGACAAGGTGGTGAAGGACACAGATAGGGCTCCTCTCATGTTTGCTTTTAAATCATTCAACCCATTGTGTTGTATGAGTTGTTTGTGTTTTACTGAGGAAAAATATACTGAATGTGACATTTCTATTTATTTAAAGAGGAGAACTGAACTGCAATAACTCGAAATGAGGATTGATTTGTTGAACTTTATCTCCATCGATGGTGTGCTCTTATTTTGAAATGAAGGCAACATGATTGGATAGAGGAGACGTGATGGACAAACAAAACATCTTCTATTCCAATTGCATAACAGTTCATATTTCTGCTGATCTAATCAAAAACTGAATTGTTAGGTAACGTATTGTTGGGAAAATTGTGAAATCATAACAATAACACCAACTTGTTTCTGACTAATTACAGCATTTCTCAATATTCCTCTTAGAAAAACAGACATTTGTTCTGAAAACTGCCTCCGTAAGGTAATTTACTCAATATCTGTCCAAAGTGTGTTAACATGAACCAAACCAAGGAAAACTTGAGCAACAAAACCTCTATCACACTTCTGAGTCTTATTTTTTTAATCTTATCAACTTTTAAGTTTCTAAAATATGGAAACATAATGCTGCCAGAGAAAAAGGTATCGGAATCAAAAATTATTACATCAAAAGGAATTTTCTAAAATATTATATCAACAAACTCCTCATGCAGCAACATCCATAATAGTAAAAGTTAACATGAGATGTTTTACATTTTAACAAGATTATTTTTATGGTGTTAACCCCAAGGTTGGAGGAGGGGGGAAATAAAGCTTTTTTGTATGTTTTGGAGGTCGATTTCCTTCTTCCTCTTGTTTGTTGCTGTGACAACTCTGGAACATTTTCAAGTCAGCTTCAGAATTCTGGAAAATCTCCAGATTAGTCTCCAAAGAATATAAATCCAGCTGAGTCATCGTACGGGAAAGACAAGCCTCTGCTCTAATGCACATGATGTATAATTACCTAAAACCTTGAGAACATGAGTAACAGAAAACAAAGGATATGAGGGTGTGACATGAGTCCAGCTGCAAGTTCACACACGTTCCAGTGCATCAGGCTCCGCTCGATGAATTAGATAAATTAAAGTCTCATTGTGATTAGAATTTTTACTGATTTATAAAAGGAAAACGGTGTACAGAGTCTATTTCTATCAATATTATATGTATTACTTTTAAAAAATATTCAAAAAGAGTTCAAACATCTTTGTCCAGTTCACTTCTGCAGGTTTTTTTCCTCACTTCTGTATTTTTGGCAAAACCGTGATTTAATACAGGAAGTAGTTCAGTCTCCTTGTCTTAAAATATGTGTGTGAGGTTCACCACAGCTTCGAAACTAAAAGGGATCGGATCCTCTGTGTGACAAAGTGTGTGTGTTTGTGTGTGTGCAGGTTGATCTACAACAGGACCACGCACAGCACCATGTCCCCTCCAGGCGTGGACATCCGTGTCCCCGGGTTTGGACAGACGTATCCCCTGGAGTACCTGGACCCCAGCAAACGCACTGTGGGTGAGTGGAAGACAAAACGGGACCTCAGAGAAGTTTAAAAATATCCTGTAGAAATGTCCTCACTTCTCGTGCTTCTGGGAAGAGACTAAAACACTTATATTTGTATTTCTTGTCTGTCTGTGTGTGTGTGTGTCTGTGTGTGTGTGTGTATGTGTGTCTCCTAGGCATGTATTTCTTTACAATAGTGCAAGCGCTGGAAGAGTGGGGATACACCAGAGACGATGACGTCAGAGGAGCTCCCTATGATTGGAGGAAAGCCCCGAGTAAACAAAAAACACAAACACACTCACACACCTATTCCCCTGCAATATGAAAGATGAACCATCACCTGTAAAACTAGGACAACAAAAAGTACAACACACTAATCACACAACAAGAACTCACATCCTTTTTGCTGGTGCTTGGTGAACCTGTCTGTGATTTGTGTGTTGAGGCTGCCGACATATTTACAACACACACACAAACAAGTATTCCTGTTTATGTGAGGAATTTTTGTACATACTTCAACATTTGAAAGTTATTTATATAAAAAGTAGGGCTGGGCAAGTTAACTAGTTTTAATCGAGTTAACTCAAGTGATGAGTTAACTCGATTGTTTATCCGCCAATTATTTTCTTTTTTCCTGTTCTGCAGCAGTCAGCAACAGACTTTCACAAAATAAAAGCCTGACTTTCACAATAAAACAATAAATAATCAAACCTGAGTTAATGCGAGATAAAATAATTAATCGAGTTAACTCATCACTTGAGTTAACTCGATTGAAACGAGTTAACTTGCCCGGCCCTAATGAAAAGGTACATATAAGATTTGAAATGGTCAACATCTGTTTTCCTTGTTGAGGCCTTTGTTTTAGCTTACAAATAAACACTTGATTCCAATTTGATTTCATAAAATTTAATAAAAAGTAACCAGGTGAGGTGATGGTCATTTTCCCATCAGGCCATGTTTTCCCTTAGTTCACTACTTGTATAGCTTCAACATGATATTAGTAACGAGTGGTCTTTCCCATCAGGCTCCTCGGGGGTGAAACCTCTCCTCTCATCCCCTCTGTCGTTCTTTGTTCCTCCTCCAGATGAGAATAAAGAGTATTTCCTGGCGCTGCAGACGATGATTGAAGAGATGGCAGAGAAAGCGGGGGGGCCCGTGGTGCTCATCGCTCACAGCATGGGGAACATGTACACCTTGTACTTCCTCAACCAGCAGCCTCAGGCCTGGAAGGACAAGTACATCAAGGCGTTCATCTGCCTGGGGGCGCCGTGGGCCGGCGTCGCCAAGACCCTGCGCGTCATCATCTCCGGTAAGAGGCGGAGCCAGAACCTTCCTGCACACGCTGTGGGTTTTACAGGTGTTTTACAATGAGGTGAAACTTACCTCTTCACCTGTCTTGCTGATACTTCCACTTTCACTGGAATGTCCCTTGAAATCAAGATGATGTGGAAGTATCACATGATTGTGTTTCAGGTTCGGTTCGTCTGTTATAATGAAACTCTGCTGGTTTCAGGGTCCTGGTCTCAGTCGGTTCTTCTCACTTTCACTTCTCTGTCTCTGGTTTCTTTTCCCCGTCCACAGGTGACAACAACCGCATCCCAGTGATCAGCCCGTTGAAGATTCGCTCTCAGCAACGTTCGGCTGTCTCCACCGCCTGGCTGCTCCCCTATGCCCACTCATGGCCCAAAGATCAGGTGTGTGTGTGTGGCGTGTGGCATGTCTCCACTTCCTTAGTAGATGTGTGCTTAAGCCTTTAAATTTGGTTCATCCACTAACATGGAGGATGTGGGTTTATGACCTATTCTGCAGCCAGCCACCAGGGGGTGACCCAGATGATTTGGCTTAACTTTTGGGGAGTTGTCATGTTGTCCGTCAGTCTCTGATGTGAATAGGGTTGCAAAATTCCGGGAATATTCAAAGTTGGAAACTTTCCATGGGAATTAACGGGAATAAACGGGAATTAACAGGAATAAACTGGAAATGTTGTGGGTAATTTATACTACCTGTATTTACTTTGTCATATACAGACATAAATATAACATTTTGTTTTGTCATAGGCTCTGAGCCCTGAGGAAACTTTGGGCACTTGACTATATGCTTCTGCATCGTTGTGTCATTCTTAACATAGGTCTTTGCACAGTATTTGCAAATGTACACAGCCTTTCCTTCTACATTGGATGGGGTGAAATGTCTCCACACATGAGAGAGTGCACGTGGCATTGTTCTGTAGAATAAGATGAGAAAAAAGTTTGTAAAAAAACACTAATGCAATGCCAAAGATATAAATAGTTAGCCAAACAATTGGAATCGTCTGTAAACATATTTTACAATTGATGGATAAATGAATGGAAATAGGCTAGATGAACAGATGAACAATCCTCAATCAGCATGCTAATATATTTTCTCCAGTAATATCATGGAAACTTACCTGACTAGTCCTGCACTCTACAGCAGGCCTCAATAGCCCTGCTGTAGAGTGAAGCATGCTGGGAATTATCTGTGCATGTGATGGAAGAATGCACAGTGGAGGGTTGAAATTCAACGTGCAGTGTGTGCTGCATTCCATACATCTTTAAAATAGTGTTTTGAATGATGTTTTTATTGCTCAGCGTTTAATTTGCGTAGTGTTTTGTTTTTTTTCAAAATTCCCAAAATTCCCGAGCTAAACTTCCCATGGAAACTTTCCGCCCCTTTGCAACCCTAGATGTGAACAAGCTTGTTCTTTGTTAGCGTTTGATGTAAGTTAGTAAACAAACCACTGAGACTTTCTTCTCTTCCTCCTCCTGAAGGTCCTGGTGCAGACGCCCTCCACCAACTACACCGCACAGGACTACAAGCGTCTCTTCTCCGACATCGGGTTTGAGGACGGCTGGTCGATGCGTCAGGACACGGAGCCGCTGGTGCAGGACCTCACCCCCCCCGGCGTGGCCCTCCACTGCTTGTTCGGCAGCGGCGTGGAGACGTCCGAGGCCTTCCGCTACTCGGACAAGTTCCCGGACGTGGAGCCCACGGTGGTGACGGGCGACGGCGACGGGACGGTGAACCTGCGCAGCGCCGTCCAGTGCAAGCGCTGGGTGGGGGGGCAGAAACAGCCCGTGACGCTGAAGGAGCTCCCGGGGAACGAACACGTGAACATGTTGTTGAACTTTACGACTGTGAATTACATCAAGACCGTGCTGTTCTCCCCCTGAGGCCGGAAGACGCCGAGGGACAGGGGGACGCCGCTGGAACTGACTCGTCGCCTCTGTCTCTCTGAGCAGCGACCACCACAACATCCCCTAATAACTGCCACGGTATAAAAGTATTGGAAGTATATAGTAGGATTACAGAAGGACATTTTTTGAATTAATTTTATAGCTGAAATTATACGATTTTATTTTAACGTCACGTTGTTTACTGTTGGTCACGCCGGAATATTGTGACCTTTTTTTTTATCTTTCTCAGAATTTGAACAAACCTAAGATTTTACATAAGTGTCAAACAAGCAGGGATGAACCAGGGTGCGAGCGGCCGCGTGAGTTATGATCAACATCAGGTCTTTTATCAGCGTTGTGAAGAGATTTCTGTGACTCTAATGTTGTGAGGCTAAACGGTCAGGCACATATTTTATTATCATTCCTTGTGCCACAGGCCACGTGTCAGTGCTTGTAATATATTTAAATGGTTTCAAACACACACACTGTATATGAACGTGGACGACACATCCGCTTCCTCGTGTCGTACAAAGGTGACGCTGAAATATTGTGGATTTGTGTGTCGGTATTTGTTCTCCTGTGTCTGTGCCGTAGTGATCGTGGTGCGGAGCTTATGACCTGTACTGCAGCCAGCCACCAGGGGGCGATCAAGATAATTTGGCTTCACTATTTTTGGAGCCATCTCGTCGTCCATCTTTATTATATACAGTCTTTTAATTTACCATCATTTCATTTCTGGTTATCTTTTTGTTGCTATTTTCAATCGTGTTACATGAGCTGTTAACTTTGGGATTCAAACTATAAGTTGGCAGGAAGTGCCTCTGTCCACACAGTTTTTCATCTCTCTGTATAATCTATAAGTTTAGACTTTTCTCTACATGTTTTTCTTAATCTTAGAGTGAACCAGGTGCCTCGACTGGGCTGGATCCACACAAGCATGAACACGGGGACTTTTAACTCATATTGGACGTTATGGTTTTCTCTTAATTTCCTGTTTTAAACCATAGTCTGTAAATAAAGATGGACGATGTGCCTCCACTTCCTCCCGTTGAACAAGAATGAAACTGAACGTTGTCATCTTGGGCTGGTGACTCCATTCAGAGTCAGTCTGTACAGTAATGATGATCGTGATGTTGAGGCTCGACCAATCACAGTCAGCCTATGGTCTCAGCCCGTTTTTATAGAAACAATTAAAACCAAAGTTATTGGAAAAATGACAAACCATCCCATTCACAGCCACTAGGGGTCGATCAAGATGATTTGACTTCACTATAACGGGAGATATCATGTCGTCCATCTTTAGATACAATTGTTCGTGATTCCTTTCAGCCCGAATCTAATTCTCTTGAGTGATTGTCCTTGTGCCATCGACATTATCTAACAATCATATCTGCTATGAACTATCGTGAGATTGTGTGTAATGAACGTGTCGCCTTCTACAGAGTAAAACATCTCAAATGCTACACACGTGTTGTGCCCTTTCTTTTTGGCTTGTCTCTCAAACACGACATTTATCATTTTACATGTTATCACACGTGTCTTCTCTAAAAGCTTGTTTGTCACTCGTCAACATTTTTAGACGTTAAACACAACTCATAACATTCATATGGTCCCAAACAAAAACACTGATGCACTAAACATACAAACTTTATTTACAGTCAGTGGTAAAATAATGCAGAGATTTACAATAACATTGATTCTTTCGGCCTTTTCGCCCTGATTGTCTAAACACAGTGAGTAACAGTTGGAATGAGGATGGAAGATCCCTCCTGGTTTTGCAGTGTGACCTTTGACCTTTGACCTGAGAGGTTCCAGTCTCCTCTGGTCTTACGGCTCCAGGGGGAAGCGGAAGGTTTTGTTTCCTGTCCGGCAGCGCAGCTCCACACCGTCCAGCCTCAGGTCAAACGCTCCTTCTTCACGTTCATCAACCACACACTTAAAAACGAAGAAGTATTGAGAGTTTAAAAATAGAATTAAAAGAGATTCATGCTCAGTGGGACATTTTACACTTGGATTTTGGAAGTACAAACAATAGGGACAGTATATAAAAGGTTGTTGAGAGTGAACAAAGAAACAAATTGTCTCCGTACCTGCAGCTTCTGAATACATCCGTCCATCTTCTCCCTCATGTCTCCGACACACCAGGCCAGACTCACATGGAAAGACGGCTCCTGAAGAACAGATCAGAGGGAACATGGTGGAATGAGCTCCCCATCGACATCCGGACATCAGAAAGTTTACACATCTTCCGCCGCAAACTAAAGACAAACCTCTTCCCACTATACCTTGAATAAACTGAATAGACTGAACTGAAACTAACAATTTAGTAACACTTAAATGGCACTTACTTATAGGATTTTGTAGTTTTGCTTTATTTTTGAAGAAATTGTACTTTCTTGATTCTTGTTGTTCTTGGTTTGTACCCTCGGGGTTGAATGCATTGTAAGTCGCTTTGGATAACAGCGTCAGCTAAATGTAATGTAATGTAACATGAGGTTTAAAGATGAACAAACTCCCCCTGATTCTTTTATTGTGCTTTAAATAATCATAAAATGACCCGATTATTCTTTCTAAAACAAATCCTCCTGAACACTGCTGGGTATTTTCATGTAATACACATCCCTCCTGTTCCCGTAAACCAACATTAACACATTGAAGAAGATCCCGGTCACTAAATTGACCCTGCAAAGAAAAATGTTTGTTGTTGTTGTTGATCAGAGACCTTGTAAAAAGTGTCCAGGCGAAACTCTGTCATCGTTCTGTCCACAACTCGGACCACGTCCAACAGCTGAGTTTGACCAGAACACACTTCTATTCCCAGGAACGTCCTGCGGGACACAAAGAGACAGATGTTGACATTAACACAAGTCAAGCAGTGAATGGTCTCTGCTGCACTGAGACAGTAAAAGCTTTGACTGTACCTCGTCTTCTCAGCGTTACAATAGACCTTCAGTTTCCTCGCAAAGCAAACAAACCTGGCAGAGAGAAACACAGGCCGGGGTCAGCAAGAATGAAAATGTCTATATGCAACTTATTTTATTATTTCTTTCTCTACGGCTTTTATGCATCTTTATGTTCAATTTAAATGCTTTTTCTTATTTATTTCCTATTATTTTAATTGACATTTCAACATGTTCTTATGTTTCCTGAGGTCTGTTCTCTTCTTATGTGGATTTTTTAACATGTTGAAAGGACTTTGAGCTTCACTTCTTGTATGAAATGTGTTTAGAAATTAAATGTATTATTATTGACCCATGTTTGTCATCTGGCCCCTCTGGGATAATAAAGATAATCCTTCCATTGACTCACTTCTTGCAGTGGGCCAGGTCTGCCCGGAGGCTCTGTATAAAGGGCTGGATCCAGTGGTGTCTCAGCACCACCGTCTGAGACAGGCTGAGGTGGAACTCCTCCTGCTGGGTCAGATCCACCCCCCCGTCGCTCGCAGCGGAGAACAGCTCCTCCAGCACCTCCTCAAACTCCTCCTCAGGATGGTCTGAGGAGAAGAGGAGAAGACCGAGGGACATCATGCATGAGAAACCAGACGTGAACATCCTGATGGATGAATGAGAACAAGTCTTACATGGTAAATAAACATAGGTGGCCCAGTTCCCTCTCTCGTGTCTGAAGGAGCGGATCCGTCCACCGTGGAGGGAACTGTCCTCCGTCTCTGGATCACTGTCCTCTGGGAACATGGACATGAGGGAACCAGGGACAGGAAGCCTGCAGGGAACACAGCAGTATGAATTATGACTGCATACACATTTATATTCACATGTGATGTCTCGTTCTTAATAAATGCCTAGGAATATTATCACAGTCTCAGTAGTTGAAGGTTTCTAAAGAAAGTACAGACCTGTGTTTACTGTTCATGAGGGATGATAAATTGTCTTTTATGAACCTTAATTCTTCATTTGTTTAGATAGATAGATAGATAGATAGATAGATAGATAGATAGATAGATAGATAGATAGATAGATAGATAGATAGATAGATAGATTACTTTATTCATCCCCGAAGGGAAATTAAGTTGTCATAGCAGCCGGTATATTTCAATACAATAAAATACAATAGAATAAAATAAAAAATATTGAGGTAGAAAGAATAAAAAATAGAAACACAAGATAAATAGGTAGATAAGGTGCAGTGGCAAGATGATGGTAATAGTACTGATGATATGATGGTAATGTTATTGTTAGACAGTATATTAAAAAAAAATTAAAAAAAATAGTACAGTATATATACTATATAATATTACATAATATATATTTATACATGATAGTAATTATACCAATATAATAATAGCAGTATATAGTAATAATGGCAGCAACAGTATATATAATAATAATAGTAAATATAATAATAATTATAATTATAACATGTACACATGTATAAATATGTGTATATAGACTTATATATACAAAGAATATACAGAGAGTATGATATAATATATGATATATAGTAGAGGTATAAATATAAGTATTTGACTATACAATAGGTAATATAATATACTATGAGTGTAATGACCTATTGTATAGTCAAATACTTATATTTATACCTCTACTATATATCATATATAGATTTCTGCGTTATTAAGTGTAATTTAAACTTTATATGGGTATTAAACAGACGCTCGTAATTTGGGGAAACTTTGAAACTTCACACACACACACACACACACACACACACACACACACACACACACACACACACACACACACACACACACACACACACACACACACACACACACACACACACACACACACACACACACACACACACACACACACACCTTGTTTTGGTGACCTGTGGTTCAGCTCTGGGTTTCTTCCTCGCCGGGCAGCCATCCTCTCCCTCCTCTTCCTCCTCACGTTTAGGAGAACCATCTTTGTTGGGAGCAGTCACCTCCTGGTTCTCCTCCTGGTTCTCCTCCTGGTTCTCCTCCTCCTCGGAGCTGCTGCTGTACCCCACCAACATCCTGCGGTCACAGTAAACGTGGAGGAGACATGTTTAAAAAACTGAGGAAGACATTTTCCAGCATCTGCCTTGAACTTCCGGTGTAAATATCCTGTTGCGATGATAAAATAGGTCCGAGGGAAACAACCGCCACCGCTGATTAGTTCCCAATATAACGGTCTGCAATCAAACCAGAAAATATCAGTTTTAACGATTTGACTTGTAAACACACAATAATACATTTAAACAAACTATTATTATTGTTATTATCATTTACTCTATGTTATTTTAGTTATATTCTGAAACAATGTAATTACTTATAACTAATGTAATCAATTTGAACCATAAACAGCACTGATAGGTGGGAGGCCCTATTGAAATTGGCAGGATTAATATTTTTTACAGGCAAATGAATTGGCTTTTTGAGGGTTTGAACATTCTAAAATCGTTACCAAAGTTGGCAAAACATTAGAAAGTGGTTAAAATTAACGTATTCTGGAGTCATTTTGCCTTTAGTGGCCATGAATCCTTTGATTATCAGCATCAAAGGATTCGGCCTGATGCAATCTAGACACAAACCATGACTTAAAACCACAGCTGGTGGCCACAGGAAATTTTTTATTATTTAATTTAACTGTTTATGTCTTTATTATTCATTCTCTCCGTTCCTCGGGGATTTGTGTTGATGACTCATTAACACGTGGTAACGCATTTCGAATTTAGAACTATATTATTATTGTAAAGTTGAAATTAACAGTAATTTATGCTAATTTACTAAAAATGTGTGTATGCTATTAACAGTTACTTACATATTTATGTTTATATATTCATTGTTTACACACTCACATATTTGACATATTATTCATTTTAGTATTTAAATAAGGTGTACGTGTAAGAAAGAGAGTGCATGTGTGTGTGTGTGTGTGTGTGTGTGTGTGTGTGTGTGTGTGTGTGTGTGTGTGTGTGTGTGTGTGTGTGTGTGTGTGTGTGTGTGTGTATCTTGGTTTATTCATGTTCCTGTGCGCGGGCAGGGGCTCGGATGCTAACCGATAGCCGTTAGCTAGCTTAGCTGCTCGCATCAACATGCCTGTGTCCGCTCCTCCAGCCGCTGTGATGCCGTAGTTGTCCCGAAAATGTGTTCGTGAGACTGCTGTGTTTTCTCGGAGACTCGGTGAATCTCTGGAGGATTTTTTCTTCCATTTTATTGACTCACAAAATCCCCATTTTCCCCATAAGAGAGCTCCTCCGTGGGACCGTTTGCGGATGTGAAGCGGGGCAGCTAGCCACCTCTTGGGGGGAGAAGCTAACGAGCGGTAGCGGCGTTTTTCCCCGGGACCTTGTGGAGGCTTCACCGGACACACAGGTACACAAACCCGGCTGTTTACTCGCTAACCAACGTGTCGCTAGTACCTGGTTGTTAATTTTCACTGTAGCTAACCCGCTAACTTTTACACTGGCTGCGGTAGCTAGCCATGCTAAGCTAACCCTGCTAAGCTAACCCGATAACACCGATCTTTGCTTGGAGACGTCGTTGTTCCCCGCGAATTGTGTTTTGAATTCTGCAGAAAGACAGAAATGAATCCACACGATAGATGTAAATATTCATGTGTGTGATTCAATGTTAATGACACTCGCTTGTGTAGCACATGCCCGAGTTGTTTACAAAGATATTTTTTGTGCATGTGTTTTAATTGTGTGTCAGTGTGAAGAACAAGTGTTTGCAGCAGAGCAGTGTTTGTGTAACTCCACAATTAATAACACTGATAGAAACGTCGTTAACTTCCTTTCTGCCCCTTCAGCATAAATCAAACATCTGCCCTGGTGTGTAGTAGTCTTGTCTGTTTCTAACACAGCAACATGATTCATAACCATACACATCATTATTTATTAAAGCTAATTTAATTCCGAAGTTACACTGATTAGTCACACGATGTAAAGTTTAACCGCTGCAGCTGATGTATCTCGATTTGTTTCTCATGATCTTCCCTCCATCACTTTACTGGCTATACCAGCCCCATGTACAGACTTTACACATTCTCTTTTATACTTATATATATATATATATATTTTAGTTGTTTGTTTGTTTTTTAATATATATATGTTTTGTTCTATCCACTCCAGCAGCACAAGAACACTTTCATACTGACACAATTCACTGTATTCTGTACCATAGGATCAGACCCATTCATGAACCTGTAATATGTTGTCCCTATGTTTCTGTGTATTAATGTATAAGCTACCGGATGACCTAAATGTCCCACGGGATTAATAAAGTATCCATCTATCTATCTATCTATCTATCTATCTATCTATCTATCTATCTATCTATCTATCTATCTATCTATTTAATATTGTTTTTAAATCTTGATTCTCTGTTCATGCAGATACACGTGAAGGCCTGAAGGGAGTGAAACCATGGGGACCTTCTCAGATCTCTGATCCCAGGTCTGATCCCAGGTCTGATCCCAGGTCTGATCCCAGGTCCGATCCCAGGTCTGATCCCAGGTCCGATCCCAGGTCTGATCCCAGGTCCGATCCCAGGTCTGATCCCAGGTCCGATCCCAGGTCCGATCCCAGGTCTGATCCCAGGTCCGATCCCAGGTCTGATCCCAGGTCTGATCCCAGGTGTGGTCTGATCCCAGGTCTGATCCCAGGTCTGATCCCAGGTCTGGTCTGATCCCAGGTCTGATCCCAGGTCTGGTCTGATCCCAGGTCTGATCCCAGGTCTGAATCCCACGCAGCGGTTCTCCTCTGCCCAGCTCCTCCTCATCACGCCGTCCGTCCCAGGACCTTTTCCAGTGTTTCGGTGCCACTGTCTGAGATGGAGTGAGTTCTTTTCTCTCAAACTGTTTCTTCTACACTCCAAAGGGTTTAATGCATTATTTAAATATGTGCCAATCTTCCTTTTCTCACCACAGTTGGGCCACACCAGCTGCCAAGTTAAATCCCTACACCAGAGCCCGCATGTCGGAGGCCTGGCCGCAGCACGCCGTGGCTCCGCCTCCTGTCGTCCACACCCTCCCCCCGGGAGCCGAGAGCGCGCTGGGCTGTGCTGTGTACGGCATCGTTCTGCAGCCGGACGCCACGTCGCTACAGCAGCAGACCCAGCACGGTCAGCACGGTCAGCACAGCCAGCCGCACAGCGGAGGGCCGCATGGCAGCGGGGCGCACAGCCAGCCGCAGCACGCCGCCCAGCAGCCCCCCCTGCAGGTCGCCGCAGAGGGAGGACACAAGTGCGCGGCCTGCGGACATGACATCTCCCACCTGGCGAACCCACATGAGCACCAGTGCATGGTGAGCCAGGACCGGTCGTTCCAGTGCACCCAGTGCATGAAGATCTTCCACCAGGCGACCGACCTGCTGGAGCACCAGTGTGTCCAGGTGGAGCAGAAGCCGTTTGTGTGCGGCGTGTGCAAGATGGGATTCTCTCTCCTCACGTCTCTGGCTCAGCACCACACGTCACACAACAGCACCAACCCCATGAAGTGTTCGATATGTGAGAAAACCTACCGGCCCGGCTCGGGCAATGCCACGCCGACCTCCAACAACCCGCAGCAGCCCAGCAGCGACGGGGCCTCAGCCAGCAGCAGCACGTCTATTCTTCCCTTCCCCTCGGCCCGCGACCGGCCGTACAAATGCCCAGTTTGCCAGAAGGGCTTCAAACACATGTCGGAACTCACGCGGCACGAGCGGGTGCACACGGGAGAGAAGCCCTTCAAGTGTGACACCTGTGACAAGGCCTTCAGCCAGTCGTCGCACCTCCAGCACCATCAGCGAACACACAGCAACGATCGCCCTTTCAAGTGTGCCGTGTGTGAAAAGAGCTTCAAACACCGGTCCCACCTCGTGCGCCACATGTACGTGCACTCGGGCGAGCACTTGTTCAAGTGCAACCTGTGCGAGCTGCATTTCAAAGAGTCGTCGGAGCTCCTGCACCACCCCTGCCACCCGCAGGGCTCCCGGCCGTTCCGCTGTGCCACGTGTGGAAAAGGCTTCAAGCGGCCGTCTGACCTTCGCCAGCACGAGCGCACCCACTCTGAGGAGCGGCCTTTCCACTGCGAGGAGTGTCAGATGAGCTTCAAGCAGCAGTATGCACTGGTGCGCCACAGACGCACACACAAGGACCCGACCGACCGGCCGTTCAAATGCAACCTGTGTGACAAAGGTTTCCTGCAGCCGTCGCACCTCCTTTACCACCAGCACGTCCACGGCATGGACAACCTTTTCAAGTGCGCCTCGTGCCAGAAGGAGTTCAGCCAGTCAGGAGAGCTGCTCCGACACAAGTGTGGCGAGTCGGCCAACAACTCGCCGGACAAGCCGTATAAGTGTGAAGTCTGTGGCAAGGGCTACAAGAAGAGCTCCACGCTCCAGCGCCATCAGAACTCCCACTGCCAAGAGAAGCCCCTCAAGTGCTCGCTGTGTGACCGCCGCTTCCTGTCCTCGTCCGACTTCGTCCAGCACCGCTGCGACCCGTCGCGGGAGAAGCCGCTCAAGTGCCCGGAATGTGAGAAACGCTTCAAGTACTCGTCGGACCTGAACCGACACCGGCGGATACACACGGGGGAGAAACCGTACAAATGTGACCACTGCAATAAGGGCTTCAAACAGCGCGAGCACCTGATCAAGCACCAGAGCACGCACTCCAGGGAGGGGCAGTTCAAGTGCGTGTGGTGTGGAGAGCGTTACAGTGACTTGGGCTCTCTGCAGGATCACACGGTGCAGCACACGGCGGAAGGAGGCGGTTATCCCGTGCCGCAGTGCTTATAAATCCCCCGGAGACCGTTTCCCTCTGAACAGGTTCCTCAACTCCCTCTGGTCTGAAACCTGTAGGCTTGCATCCATTCCCACCAGTTCCACATCAGATCTTTGTTGCTCTACTCACCTGCCCCGAGCCCGGCAGAACTCCAGCCCTGTCATTCCATAAAAAACATGAGGAGCACTTCTTCTTCTTCTCCTTTTTGTTTCTATCTCCTCCTCTTTTCAACCCCACACAGTTGATCGCAGCGAGAAAGCCACAGCCACCGTAGTCCTGTCCTTCAGTTGTGGACTGAAACAGGTGCCAAAAAAATGCAACAAATACTTAAATCCTTCTTAATTTCCTCCAAACAATAGTCTGTCAATATTATTGAAATGAATCGATAGAGATGCGTCTCCACTCGCCACATAAACTGATCAGGCCAGAAATGATGTTAACTGCTTGAGTATTTATCCTCTTTCGCTCTCCTCGGTTTCCCTCCTTTTCTCTTGCTTCCAGTCTGTCGCTGTTTGGTATCAAAATGACTCGACTGTTGTTTGCCAGGTGAAGAATGACTGAGACTAGTTTTTGGTTTTCATTTCCCACAGTAAAACGACAGTAACCTGCTTGGTCCTGACGTAGCGCCCGGCTTCAACATGATCCGTTTATTTTTCCCTTATTATTTATCAAGAGTGGTGTCATCAACAAATGTGAAAGGAAACAGTTTGGACTTAGTTTGTGGATTTATTGTCCTGTGGTGAAGTGATTCTAATGGTGAAGTGTCTGTGAGTGAATGTGTCGGCCGCCATCTTTCTTTTGGTCATTTGTGCTTCAACCAAAACACCAGCACCTGGTCCCAGTGCTGTTTGTAAACCAACCAACCTTCTGAAATTAACTAAGAGTAGTTAAACCCCCTCTGGTTGATACCAAGCTCACTCTCCACTAGAGACTTATATATATATAGAAATATATATTTCAAACTAATATGCTCGTCATATTCCTGCAGAGGTCAGTGCTGTCCGACTGAAGATGTCCACACGTGAACATTACGCTTCCTCTCTCAGCCTGTACATACGTGGACGTGTGAGTGTGTAGCCAGACGAGTTGGAAAAGTCAAAACTTGTCTTTCTTAAAAAAGTGTATTGAACTGTTTTTGTATTCTTGCTACTTTTTACCATGTGAGATGTTTTTGAAAAAATGCTCTTTAGTTGTTTTTGTAGTCCATGTAGTGATTGTATCGGTATGTTGCTGCAGGGAATCTCAAAGAGCCCAGCTTGTGTGTGTCTGTGAGTGTGTGTGTGTGAGTGAATTTAAATAGTATTCCATCAAACAGGGGAAGTCGGACTGAAGAGAACTGTTTTAGAAATGTTTCAGCAGACCTTCGCCTTTGTCTTTGTTTAAATTTATTAACCTCACTGGTTTGTCAAAGAGCCTTTTTTGCAGGATGAACTTTCAACTTGTGTTAAATGTTTTCCATCTTGTTGAAAAGGAATGTTAACGATGTATTTCTTTCCTGTTACATGTTGCGTTGAGCTCGACATCCTGTCTTTAAAGGTTCAGTGTGTAGAGTTTAGTGACCTCTAGGGGTGAAGTGTCATATTGCGGCTGAATACCCTTCTCCTTCCAAACATGAGAGAGAACAAGTTGTAGCTACTGTTGTCATAAAAACTCAGAAGCTATTTATCTAGTCTCGTCTGGGCTACTGTAAAAAACATGGCGGCCTCGGTAGAGAGGACCTGCTCCTGATGTGAATATAAAGTATTTAAATATAAAAGACCCATTCTAGGGTAAAGGAAACAACAATTAGTACAAATTAGATGAAAAACACTATGATTATTTTATATTTAATTTCTGCCAATAGATCCCTTTCACTTAAATCTTACACATTGAACCTCTAAGGCGGGATTTGTACCAGAGTGAACGACGCCTTCCTCTTCTTTGAATGCTACGAGATTCTCGAGAAGCCTGGAGATCCAGTTTGTTTACATGTTGGCAGCGTTCACCATTGTTCCTTCTCTCTGGACGTCTGGGGTGCTGCCCCCCCGCCCCCTCCTTCTCGTTCACTGTGGATTCTTGGTTTGAGTGCAGTATTGAAAGTTATTTGATACAAACGGAGGAGGCCAAGGAGACTGAATTGACATTGGTTATTTTATTCTGGCTTTTATCATTTGTATGTTTCATCACTGTCTTCATACGAGGTCAAGTGGTTGCTCCCGTCAGCCATCGTGTTTTTATTTTCTGGATCTGGCATTATACGACTTTGAGGACAACTTTGACTTAAAGTTTTTAAAAAAAAAGAAAAAATAGTACTGTATGTTTTTAATGGTTTCGCATTTGTTTGTATATTTTTATTTTTGTTATTAATATTCTTTGAATTGATATGAATATCTATATTCTTGGACAGAGAGACCAGGGCCTTGGGTGTAGCTTTGGGATAAAGATGGCTGTATTTATTCAGAACACAGAGTCGTGTTCGAACTTGAACAACAACAATCGCTGAACAAAGTGCACACAAACAAGCAGTCTCTACACAAAGGTTTCTGTGGTGACGTACAAAACCACAACACAATGTCATGAATACTAAGTGCTCAAGGACTTGCTCATGCTAATAACACAGTTGTACGTCCAAATCCAAAGAATAATTCCGGACCAGAATTGCCAGTATGGATTTAATATTATTGAGGGTCACAAATTGATCAATTCTTGGTTATAAAATAAATCCATCAGGCGGTCGAGTAGAGGATCATCTGCTATAAGCACAAATTAAATGAATGAACCTCTTCATTTCAACAGCTGGTTTTAAAGGAAACGTCCAGTTTGTGCACCAGCCATCCTCCCTCCTCTTCAGTTAATGACCCATCAGACCCTGGTGTCTCTCTCTCTCTCTCTGCATGCTTGCTGTGTTAGTTCCTGTCTTCTGTCCCTGGGAACTGGTGCCGACCCCCCTCCCCCCCCACCCGCTGTTCCCTCCTATAGCTTTTTCAAATTGTTCTGTAGTTTTATGTGAATGATGTTGGTAAAAAAATTTAAAAAGAAAACATTGTGGCGCCGTTCAGTACGTGTACATTCATTCTAAGAATATCTGTATGTATGTAGCATTCAATTACACACAGCACTAACAAATAAAACTTTTTCCATTTATAAACTCACGTCACTTAGTGTTTTTTTGCAGCACAGATTCAGCTCTAAGCTTTGATTTATTATTTCTCTTATTGACTTGTCCTCTTGTGATTTGACACAATACAGTGCTATCTTATTCACTGGGACTTGACATGAAATATAGATATAGGAACAAACAGTTATACAAACACAAAGTGCCTGTGATCAACTGTTTAATGTTTTATGACCAACATGTCCATCCAACATCTACATTACTCGCTCTTTTAAGGGTTGAGGGTGGAGCCACTTAACATTTTGTGATTAAATTATAATCAAATAAAGTGTTGAGCATTTATTATTTTATAAGAAATTGAGATAAGAGTAGTTTTAATAGCAGGACTGGACTCTTTAGTGTCCTGAATAAAACTAAACTCTGGGGCAGGTCACTGCAAGTGTTATCTACAGTGAAGATTAAGATTCACTTTATTGGCTCATACTGCAGCCATAAAAATATAAAAGGGCAGACACAAGCATCATAAAAAATAAATGAATTAAATCCAATAGGAAAGTATTCAAATATACTTTTATTTGACAGAGTAAAAGTAAAATCTCAGGTTTTATCGAGCGAGGACCACATTTTCCTCCTGTGCTGCCTCCAGTCACCAGGGGGCGCTGTGTCCCGGCGGCCGAGCTGCACAACCTCCTCCCGGCGGCGAGCTTCATTCACTTCCGGGCGGCTCTTCGCTGCTGTTCAGTCGCAATCCGCCTCCCTGCGCTGTGCACCGGGGAGCCGCTGCACCGCCTCCCGCCGCATCCCGGGCCCCTCCGTCGGTGTCCGGCACCGGGCCCCCGCCCCCGAGGCCCCCAGGCCCCCCGTCCCCGAGGCCCTCCGCCGCCCTCCCGCCCGGCCAGCGGCTCATGACGCGGGCTCCGCCGATGGTGGCTCCCGGCGCCGAGCATCTCCGCTAGCATCGGGGAGCTAACGGGAGCTAACAACATCGATCTGTCCGCCGCTGCTCCGCCGCCCTCCCGCCGCTGCTGCTGCTGCTGCTGCTCTCCCCTCCGGCCGAGCCCCCCGCCGCTGAACCCCACCATCACCAGCTGATTGATAGCAGGACCACCGAGGACACTCCCCCCCTCCCTCCTCCTCCCCTCACACACCCCCGGTAGTCGCAGGAAGCCCACCCTCTTTTTTTTCCGGGGCCCGTGAAGAGAGAAGCCCCCGAGTCTCCATCTCCATCCCTCCTCCTCCTCCTCCTCCATCCCTCCTCCTCCTCCTCCTCCTCCTTTCCCCGGGGTCCGTCTCCTCTCTACCCCCCCCCCCCCCCCCCCCCCGATGCCTCCCCGCCCCCGTGGAGCTGCACCATCACCCCGGCTCTGCTGCCTCTGACAAGCCGACCAGGGAGCGCTGCTCGGCGGGCACTGACTGCGGCGAGCCCCGGTCCTCACATCTGCTTCCCTCCCTCCATCCTCCATCCTCCATCCTCCCTCCTCCTCTCTCTTCTCCCCCTCGCTGGTTGGTCTGTCCCACTCCACACCCCCACACTACGGATCTACTCCCCTCCACACGCACCCAGCACCCACCCACCACCCACCCATCCCCGGTTCGTCGCGCCCGGGCCCCGGGTGTGTCGCCATGCCGGGTCCGGTGGCCGGCAGCAAGTCCCGGGTGTACGCAGACGTCAACACCCTGAAGAGCCGGGAGTACTGGGACTACGAGGCCCACGTCCCCAACTGGAAGTGAGGACATGTCTGTGTGTTTGCTGCAATGTGCTGTACTTACATGCATGTGGAGTGTGTGTGTGTGTGTGTGTGTATTTGTGTCTCTATGGAGGAGGAGAGTGTGTGTGTGTGTGTGTGTGTGTGGCAGATGGGATCTATTATTACACATATATCTGCAAGGGTGTGATGACACTACGGTTGTACAGTCTCCCGGCCCACTCCCCTGCTGTCTGACACTTCACTTCCATCCCTTCACCCTGACTAACCTCCACCCACCCCCCACATCCCACTCCCCCCCCCCCATGCAACCAGAGGCAGAAACCACTCCAGTCCCGGGGGGGCAGAGCTTCATCCCACTAACAGGAACACTCACTTATCGACAGCTCTGACGCTGGAAATTCATGTCTCTCTCTCTCTCTCTCTGTCTCTCTCTCTCTGTCTCTCTCGCCTCACATCTGCTCTGCTGTGTGTCTCCGTCTGTCCCCATAGCAACCAGGAGGACTACCAGCTGGTCCGTAAGCTGGGCAGAGGGAAGTACAGCGAAGTGTTCGAGGCGATCAACATCACCAACAACGAGAAGGTGGTGGTCAAGATCCTGAAGGTGAGCAGGTGGAGCTGCTGGTTTCCCTGAGAGAGGGAAACTGATGCATTGACTGATCATCTGATCCACGCTCTGGTTTGTTTTATGATTCACGGTTTACATCCATTTTTCCCTTCAGACTCTTGACTTGAATTTGAATCTCTGGGTTCTCTTATCCTCCTCGACCTGATGAAACAAACCTAAGTTTTACTGCGAGCGTGATCACTCAAACCTGATTGGATCATACAAGTCACATAATATTTACAAAATAGACATCCAGCATTTAAGAGGCTGAGTCAACCAAACTATATAGAATATAAAACATTAGAATAATAGATATATGAACTCTCCATCTTGAAATAATTAAACCAGCCTGAAGTGAACAGTGATCACTGACACAGGCAGTTAGAAGAAAATAAGATAGGTGTAAAGTGCCATTTACAATTTACACATCTTGAATAATATAGTGTATTCATTTGTGTTAAAGTGTTTATTAGGAAATGAAAAAATTAGTTAGCTGTATACGAATGAGCAAATATGACTCACAGCTAGATAATGAAAACATTTGGGTGATTAATCACTTTCATTCAAAAAGAAAATTTACACTTCCTATACAATCCCTATATTTCCACACTAGTTTTCGTATTTCAATTTCATTTACCATTATGAAATCATCTTTTGAAATATTTGATTTTATTTATTTCTGTTGTATGCTATACGATCGTTGTACCAACCACAGTTGAAGTCAGATTGGTCTCAGGAGTGTGATTTGCTCTTATTGTTCATTCATGTGGTGTCAGAATAATCTGAGAAATTAAATCCAAGCTGGGAAAAAAGTTATGTGAGCGTCACATGAAGTCGGAAAAACTCTGAAAGTCGCCGTGAATTTTGTTACGCGAGTTGCTGACGTCATCACTTTAAACCAAATAACTTTACAATCCGGTAGCAGTGAGTCGTTAAACGTTGGTGTTGTGTTTTACATAATCATAAATTATTTTAATAATACCTGATGAATTATGCAGCGTGAACAATAAACACATGGATGTGGGTGGTTACTTAAAATCATTTCCCTACTGCACCTGTTCAGTTCACTTTAAATCTGTGAAAAAGGTTCACTGCTGCAATAATTGTAACTTTGACAGACTGAAGAACACAAAGACAGAATCAGTTGGTTCGACAGATAATGTGATATAATTGTTTTTGTCTCTCTGTTAAATATCTTGTCTTCTTTTGTCTTTGTCTTCTTCAAATCAGCCGGTCAAGAAGAAGAAGATCAAGCGAGAGATCAAGATCCTGGAGAACCTGCGAGGTGGGACCAACATCATCCGACTGGTGGACACCGTTAAAGACCCAGTGGTAAGCTCATTAATGACTAATCACTACTCAGGCAGTAAACAACACCTCATGTTCTTTTAGAGAAAGAGATGAGGAACATGTTTTCTCCAAACAATTAGAAGCTGTATGTCGGGTCACAGATGAAGTGGGATTTCTCCTGGTTTTCCTAAGAAGTCCTCAGAGAATCTGTTCACGCTACAATCAAGCAAACGCACAAAAACGATGTTAAAGATCTTTCTATGTTCAGAGTCATGTGAAATCTTTTTGGGCAGATCATGAAGTGGTGGTGAGACACAGTTAGGCCACAGCTGGTCCCCAAGTCGAGGTAATGAATAGGAAACCTTGTTCTCTTTCTGGGTAAAACATTTATTTAAAACCCTAAAGCTGAAATGATGAGATAAACCCAGTGAGGCTCTTAACTTAATGTCTTTTATAATCAAAAACAAGTTACACAGAACCAGGACTGTGGATTTCCCCCCACGTTGCTTATAGGGAAGTTTTCTTATGACTAGTATGGAAAAGGATTATATCCAGGAAAAGCAGTTTCAGTGTTCATATGGACACCAATAGGTTTGTGTTTGTCTATAAAAACATATTTCTCTCTAAATGCATCAGATTAAAACAGAAAAATATTTTATTTTATTCCAGAAAGCTTTTTTTGAGTTTATTATGAGAAAATCCAGTCAAAAATCCAGTAGAAAACTCTAAAATCGTATTTATCTTCATTCACTTGTAACAATCCCCATAAAAATGACTCTTCTTGCAGAATGTGACCGAACGGCTGCTTTATGGAAACTAAAGTAAGAAACTGCCTCAGTTTGGTGAGATTTAAACAATCGTGGATTTCTGTGGATATTTATAAATCAAATTAACTCTTATAGGAGGCACTGATTTTTGATTATTGACTGAATTTGATGAATATTTTTTGTGCATGTGGGAGAAAGAAATATTTGAATTGGTGTTGGGAGTTTCTGAATTTACCGAGCTGTGTAATTTAAGAGGTAAATCCGTGGAGAGATCAAGGAGTTTTACATTTGAGTCTTTTATTTCAATTTTTTCCTTTTACAACTTTTATCAGCTGGAAAACTTAAACAAACCAGGAGAAAAGAATATGTTTAGGCGGTGTAGCTCAGACATGCGGTCGTTCAGAGCAGTGGGAACCTGCACAGTCCTTTGGTTTGGGACCAAGTTTTACTGGAAACTAGAACTTTTAGAAAATAACAAATGTCGCCTGAGTTTTAAGACTAAAGCAACAGCAGCTGCTCTTGTGACTTTCAAGCTCGACGTTTGCTCTTCCTCCTGTTTTTACTCTGTTCTGAGTTTGGATCCTGTTCCTAATTCTTCAGATCATAATGTGGGGTTAATCAAATCTGTGATTAATCAGGCGACTGCATCACAATGAATCTGTCTTGATTTTGACTCTCCGTCCTTTTCTGTCTCTCTGTGGGGGATGAACAGTCCAGAACTCCGGCGCTCGTCTTTGAATGCATCAATAACACAGACTTCAAGGTACAGTGGTCTCCTCTGGTTTCCTCTGCTGCGTCTCTCTGCCACACCGGCCCCTCTGCTCTTACTGGTCATGTTATACTGATGGTTTGTTATCGGGGAGCAGCAGCGACTTTTCACAGGCTTGGTTCAGACTCTCACTCCGATTTGTGTTTCCCTCAAGGAGCTGTACCAGAAGTTGACAGATTACGATATCCGTTTCTATATGTACGAACTACTGAAGGTGAGACCTGTTTCCACGAAGTACGATTCATCAATGTCCTGATTGTGTTTCCGAGGAATTAAAACGACTGTGAACTCAAACCTGTCTCCTTTGTCTCGCCAGGCTCTGGACTACTGTCACAGTATGGGAATCATGCACCGTGACGTCAAACCACACAATGTGATGATTGATCACCAGCTGAGAAAGGTAGGCGGTGCCCTATATAGCCTACTTTCTATTTTCTCTCTTTGCTCACCCACACACTCTGAATATCACATCCCACTCTGCTTTTTCAGCTTCTGTTTCTCTCCCAGTTTATTTTGTCTCTGGCTTTCTCCATCCTTTCATCACTCCCCCTGTTCCTTATTCTGTGTGTTTGAACCGGAGCCAGATTATTGTTGAGAAGACTTTTCAACAGATGGAGTCCCCGGGTCCACGAGATTCCTAAAATAAGAGCAGTTTTCATTTACATTTAAATAAACTGTGAGTCTTGCTACAGCCGGATTCAGTCGCCCAGTTCACAAAGCTTTTAGTGTAACTGGTTTGAACATTTTAACAATAATGTCAACAGCTAAGCACGAGCAGCGATGGTTGGACCAAGGTATTTGCTCCACCTGTATATCCAAATACTCTATATTACATTGTTGTTTATCAGGATTGGACAAAATCAACGCGTCTCAACAGCGGGTTTAAAATGTTAATGCATTTTCTGAATCACCATCCATTTGGGATGTGTTTGACTAAATGATTAAATGTTGACACCCTCATCGCCAGCGGAAAATACCTTGAGTTGCTTCCCTCTGTTTATTCAAAAGCCTGGTTTTTCAGCTTGAGAGCACGACTCGTTGATTTCATATTTGGATTTTCTAACGCTCCCCATTAAAAACCCTGTTTGTTTGTGTGTTTGTCAGAAGGATTACACAAAAACTCCAGAACAGATTTTCACAAAACTTGGTGGGAGGATGGTGCTCGGGCCAAAAGAGAATTCTCTCAGTTTTGATGCAGATCCAGGATTTTTTTTGTATCACTTGTGCTAACATTGCTGGATTGGATTTAGTGTGTCTTTCTAGTCCAAGAGCAGAGGAGAAATCTGCGATCAGTCGTTCGTACGTGTGCTGAAGCAGCGTGAGTGTCAGGAGTCGAGCTGAAGCTGAAGCGCAAGCAGAGGGTGTATTAGAGAGCAAGCGCAGGGTTGTTAGTGAAAACAGTGCAAAATCTGAACATGAAATCAATATTGTCTCTGTCCTCCCACCAAGTTTTGTGAAAATCCATTCTTTAGTTTTTGCGTGAGCGGGCGGGCAAGCAGGGCGAACAGAACCCCCCCCCCCTTCCTGCATTGATTAACTGTTCCCTGCTTCACTCGCCGAAAAGCCGACAGCAAAGTTCGTCAAATTCTCCTTTTTTGGAGAAAACGTTCATCGATACATGTTTCTGGGAATCTAATATTCAGAAATAAGTAATTTCACTTTGAGCAGTGCAGAAAAACACTGTTTCTATACAACTCAATAGTATTTGTCCAGCAGGGGGCAGGAGGCTACCATAAGTGTAAATTAACCCCACAGACACACCCACTGTCACAGGAAGGTGGTTCGACCGAAGGTGACGTGAGGTTGTTGAGTTTTAAAAACTTTGTGTGAAGTGAAGCTGACGGAGAACAAACTGTTTCCACAGCTACGTCTAATAGACTGGGGCCTGGCGGAGTTCTACCACCCGTCCCAGGAGTACAACGTCAGAGTGGCCTCACGATACTTCAAGGGCCCAGAACTGCTGGTGGACTACCAGGTAACACACACACACACACACACACTCCCACACACAGAGACACACACACACACAAACACACCAAGGCTGACACGTTTTCCATTTTTGAACAAACGCACTTTCCCGATGAGAATACGCTGTAGTCTCTTGTGGATAATCTGGACACGTGTGTGTGTGTTCTCATCATCGGCAGTGCTGTTTGATGATTTTGTGTTGCAGATGTACGACTACAGTCTAGACATGTGGAGCTTGGGCTGCATGTTGGCCAGTATGATCTTTCAGAAAGAGCCCTTCTTCCACGGACAAGACAACTACGATCAGGTACTGCAGTCGCCACACGTCAGCCTCCTGCACAACAACGACAGGTTTTTAAAATCAAAAGAGACGGATAAAGATGATTAAATGAACACAAACATGCTGAGAAACAAATAAGGAAATACATACACATGGCTGTTTGTAGAATCCTGTGTCCTAGTTAGGCAGAGGACGTCCTAAACATGTAATAGAGACAACCTGGATGTGTGACCCAGACCTTTAAACGAATGTCCTGTGTTGTGACTCATGGTAACAACAGGAAGAGGGCGCTGTCGGTTCAGCTTTAGTAGAACTAAAGCTTTACGAGTTTATCACAATGTTAGAAATCTGATCTAAAGAATCAGGTCAAACACATGAGAATAGAGTTTGATCCCCACATGTGCTGTGTTCTCCAGTTGGTGCGAATTGCCAAGGTGCTGGGGACGGACGAGCTGTTCGGATACCTGCGCAAGTACCACATCGAACTGGACCCGCGCTTCAAAGACCTGCTGGGACAGTGAGTTCCCTCAGACGAATATTCAATAATGATATGTGTGGTTGTATCATTCACTCTTCCACTGATCGATGAAGAACAAGAGTGTCGAATATTTCAGCTCTGATGTTTTCCTAGCGTCAGGTTGATCCTCTCAGCCTCTTCAAGAATCCTGTGGCGTCTCCTTGTGAACGATCAAGTGTTTCCCTTCAAAACACATGGTGTATCTTCCTCCTCTTGCCGTTGTGGGTCGATGCCGCTTCAGTGCTGATGGTGTGTAACTGTCGGTGTGTGTGTGTTGTGCGTCCCTGCAGGCAGAGCAGGAAGCGCTGGGAGCAGTTTGTGCAGACGGAGAACCAGCACCTGGTGAGTCCAGAAGCTCTGGACCTGCTGGACAAGCTGCTACGCTACGACCACCAACAGAGGCTGACGGCCACAGAGGCCATGGAGCACCCGTACTTCTGTAAGCACAACACAGTACTACACTACAAATCACACACACACACAGGTAACACATGGTGAGTCCAGCATTAATATTTGTGGTTTGGGCTCTGACCTCCCTTCCTCACTCCTCCTGCAGATCCAGTAGTAAAGGAACAGTCTCTGTCGAACTCTGACAACAACATGGTTTCCAGTGGCAACACCACAGCTCGGTGAAACGCAGGTAACGGCTGGAAACACGACTCACGGCTTTGTGTTGACATGATTTAGTTTTTGTTTGAGACTTTTCTGCTGCTACGTGTAGAACTTGACAAATGCCGACGATATAACGCCCATGAATTGATCGATTGAACATGGACCAAACTAAAAAGTCAGTCTGATCAGTTTGGTTAAAATGTGTTGTTTTAATAACGAGTAAACCTCATGATTGACAGCTGATTTATCTCAGTGTAGCAGAAAAAACAAACACATCCAAGACTCTGAGGTTCATAATAATGATTCCTGTGATAACGTCTCCTCTCTCATCCTCTTCTTCCTCTCTTTTCTTCACAGAGGTGGAAGAAGAAGAAGAAGAAGGATGTTTGTTACCTCAACTTTGTTCCCGGTTGTGACAGTAACCTTTGACAAGTGTACAGTGACAATGGATCAAAGTAACTCTGAGCAGTTACACACTCACAGATACGTGCAAACGGATTCACACACACAGCAGTGCGACCACACCTCTATACACACACACACACACATACACACTGACACACACACACACACACACACGCAGACACGCACACAAACACCCTCCTCCTCTGTATCAGTCTGTGATTGGCTTGTCCTGGTTCCCTGTCCAGCAGCCCGACCAATGGGCTTGAAGCTGCTTCCCCCTCCGTCGCCCCCCCCACTGGTCCTCGTCCTCCCGGCTCAGTCTCATGTAGGTCGACAGGGACAAACTTTTAAAGACAACTCCGCCTCCTCTCCTCCCTCCGTTGTCCCTCCATCCCTCCTTTATTATCGTCCCCTCTTTGTTTGCATCAGCATGGAGAATGACCCGGAGCGTGAGCCTGTACAAGCCCCTCCTCTCTCAACCCCATCATCCATCCATCCATCCATCCGTCTGTCTGTCTGTCCCCCGTCTCTCTCTCTCTCCTCCCCCCCCCCCCCACACTCTCCATCATGTACATCAACAGACAGACAGACGTCTTAGCACTACTCCAGTTCTGAACGTGGCATGGTGGACTCTCTCTAGATAGAATGATGATTATGATAATAATATTAATGAAAAATAAATGATTTTTATTTAGATGAACTCAGCCTGTGACGGGTCAATTTTCTTTGTTATGTTCGTGTCACTGTACAGATTCATGGACTGATGGAAATCAATGGAAATGTCGATGTCATGGATCCTGTTCCTGATCACTGAGTTGTATTGAGTTCTTCACTCATCCACACAACACGAGCTTCAAGGTTCATGTTGATCCGTCCACTGGTTTTACATTGAACAGAGAAACAACCAGTGTAAGATACATTCTGGTTTATACACAAATATGTCAACTAGAAATTCTACAGTTCAACAACAATAAAATGTCGTGGAACAAATCATTTTGGAGGAATCTGAAGAAATGGATCCACACATTTATAGATATCCACTAAATTCGCCAAGTTTTCTTGTTTAAATGAACATTGTGCATGTCGATAATGTGTTGCACTGTAAATGAATGAAGAACAAGGTTCAGTGGGAGGCAGGATTGTTACCTCGTGCTTTTACTGTGAAAATTAGAGGAGCCAGTGGATCTGTAACTGTAATGATTTTTTACTTTAGTGCCAATTTCTTTTTGTTAAATCATTACACAGATGGAACACTGTTAGAAACGTTCTCCCAGAGGTGAAGAGATGAAACACAACAGAACAGAAGGACAGATTCAAGAACAACAACATGATGCTAATGAAGCAGAAAACACAATTATGAAGCTTCCAAGAAAGAGAGTTTAAAAGAATCGTTATAGAGTCATTAAGAAAATCCACAAGGGATAAATAACAAACTGAAAAACTGTTCAATACATTTAGTTTGATGGTAATTTAATTGTTTAATTCTCAGCATCGCTCCCATCAGTAAACAACTCTACACCGTGTGACCTTTGACCTCTGCAGCCCACACACACACACAAAACAACACCTGAGACAAAAGGTTGAAAATGACACGATACAGTAAAACCTGAGCACCTGCTCCGGTGGGGGGGGGGGGCGACGTAATGAGAGCGCAGGAGTGTGAAAACTGAGCTGTTGTGTAAAGCTGCCACATCTAGTTCACAGCTGCTGCAGTGATGTATGTGTGTGTGTGTGTGTGTTTATCTCACTGCACCAAACCACAGACGCACACAGAGTCAGCACATAACCCGGAATACTGAAAGTACCACATTGAACCAGACGGCCATTCCTCAATTATGTGAACTGCACAATGTATTTAATTTTCATTCATTTATTTAGAAGGAACACATTCATCTGTAAATGTTCTGGTTCTTCCACTGCAGACGTTTGTCCAGATGTTGTGATCACCACTGAGTCCCACTGCCAGATGTTTCCCAGTCACTTTGCTGAATAACAAACTCGAAAAGGAGCAGAAGCACGAAGTGAAAACTGAAAACACAGGTGATGCAGAAACGTAGCAACAGTCCAACCAAGGCTGGGGAATGTTGTGGAGACAGATTCATTATTTAGATTTCACAATATCACTTTATAGATTTACAATTTTTCCTTTGGGATCAATTGAAATTAAAAACATAAAAAGTCAGTAAACCTTCATATGGTCATTATTAAAATCAGTGTTAGATCATTTAGAATAAAAAGGAAAAGTACATTTTATTTTATCGAGGTTGAAACGTAGTTCAACGAGTTCACCGTGATGGAGCACAGATCACATGTCAGTTGTGTGTTTTTGACCTTCCTGGTTTTCCGTGTAAAGGTAAAGTATCCGGGTGGGGGGGTGGGGGGGGGACTCCACGTGAGGCGACACACAAACAGACCCAGCAGATCCACAGGGTCACAGACTCTTCATGTTCTTCAAGCTGAGTCTTCGATAACATACCAGATACTCTTCTATGTAATTGTACCGCATGTGGGAGCACATCTGTATCTGTAAGGCCCTTAATGTTTTTACAGTCCATGCAGACAGTCAGACCTCAGAGTTCCTGCTGCAGTTGTGGCATGAAATACAGTAAATACAGTTCTTTCTCTCAGTGCTTAGTCTTTGTACCTGTCACCCAGAATCTGTCCCCCCCCCCCCTCTGTTACTGCCATAGGGTGAAATAATTCTGTGGGAAACTCTGAGGGGCCCCCCAGGGTCCCTTCTGCCCGGGGCTGCCCAATTCCCTTGAAACACTCCTGTATATTAAGGCAGATCATATAAATACTCCTATTTCTATTCTGTGAAAACAATTTCCCTGTATTACTCACATTATAAATTGTACATGACATTTGTATTTATTGAATTATCCTGTTGAATCTACATAGGTGTAGAGGTTTATATTATATAGCTTTCCTTTACAGCTCAATAAATATGAGCTGTTGTTGCTCAGTGTGTTTGTGTGTTTGTGTGTGTGGGTCCGAAGTATCGTTTTTCTCTTTGTAAAGAAACCAGAGCTTGGACTTCCTGCTCTTCAACTTGACTCCTTGCTCACGGTTACGTGCACACACGCTCACACACACGGAGCGGGCCCTCCTGATGAGTTTCCTCACACGTGAGAGGAACCTCTCCAGGATGTTCCTCTTCTTGTGCCTGGTGGTGAAGATCCTCACGGCCTCGATGATGGCGTCGTCGGCCTTGTGTCTCTCCATGGCGGCCAGCAGCTCCACCGCCGAGCCGAACCTCCGACACAGGTGTTTGAACATCCCCCTGGTGGCCCGCTTGATGTGCTTGTGTTTGATGGTTCTCCCGGGGATGACCTGGATCTGCTCGCACTTCTCCAGCAGGTTTTGGACGATGCTTTCTAGATCCGTTAAGCGCATCGGTACTTGGGCCTTCATGGTGGTGTGCAGCACAAGCCTGGTGAGCACAAAGCTGAGCAGCATGTGATCCCCCAGCGTTCGCACCGGCTCCGTGTCACAGTGGTACACGGAGAAGGCGGCACCCGGTGTTCTGGGATCATCTGAGCTGCCATCATCAGAAGCTTCATCATCAGCATCCCAACTTTCCTCTGAGCTTCCATGGTGAGGATGTGCACTTTCCTCTGAGCTTCCATGGTCAGGATGTGCACTTTCCTCCGAGCTCCGGTTATCAGAGTCTTCATCATCAGCATCCTCCTTTTCCCCCGTGCCTCCATCATCAGAATTCCCTTGATCAGTATGCCAACTTTCCATTGAGCTTGGGTTATGAGAATCTCCATCACTTCCCTCTGAGTGTCTGTTATCAACATTTCTTTCCTCAGCATTCCAACTTTCCATTGGGCCTCCATTATCGGAATCTCTATCGTCAGTTTTCCCATTTTCCTCTGCGTGTCCATAATGGGAATTTAGATCATCAGTATTCCACCTCATCGCGTTTCCATTATCAGAATATTCATCATCAGCATTCCCGTTTTCCTCTGCGTGTCCATCGTCGAAATTTCGCTTATCAGTATTCCAACTTTCCATCGGGCTTCCATTATCAGAATATTCATCGTCAGCATTCCCATTTTCCTCTAAGTGTCCATGATCAGAATATCCTCCGTCAGTAATCCAGCTTTCTGAAGAGCTTCCATTATCTGCCCCTTCATCGTCAGCATCCACATGTTCCTCTGAGCGTCCGTCACCAGAGTCTTCATCCTCATTACTCCAACTTTCCGTTAATCTCCCATTATCACGTGAGATGTCACTGACTTGGTCGTTCGTGTCCTCACAGAGCTCCTGGTTGTCCCCCACGTCTCCTCCTCTGTCCACTCGCTGCAAAGTGCGTAAGCGATCGGATATTTTGTGAATTAGACGGATCATTGCATTTTTTTTTTAGGATATTCCTGGTGGATAATTCAAGAACCAAGCCTTCGCCATGGGCCTCAGTCAGGAGCGTTGATGCCGATCAGGCACTCAGTTTGAGTTTGTCTGGTCCCCGGTGAGTCCAGGCTGTAAGCTTCTTCTACTCTATAGGCCCTTGGTACTCTGATCACCATCACACCTTTGATCCGTTATCCTTTGATCCCACGAGAAATACTTTAATGACGTTAATAAGTAAAGGGAAATCTAAGTGACACCGTTTATTGTTGGAGGCTAAAATTGATCAATTATGAAAACTGTGAAAGGAAAATCTCACGACTGCCTTTAGTGGATACAAATATTCACTTGGACATAAAGATGAACTGATCACTTTTTGTCTAAGGACAAAAGGTCAAGATCATGTGACCATGTGTCATTTTCAGCTCCACAAAGTGAGTTGGTTCAAATTCAATAAAAAATCTGGCTCTTGTGGTTTTAAAAGTGGTTTTATGAAGATATTTCCTTCATAATGCCAGACAGGCAAAGGGATGCAGTCGACTCAGTGACACTCTTGTTGGTCTTTGTAATGATTTAAAACCAAAAAACACATTATTAGCTGTGTTCTTCATCAACACTACAACCTTTTCTGTCCATGCTTTAACAAATCGGGTTGTTTCACACAGTTTTCTGCATCTCTGTTTGCTTCAAACTGATTTTAATTCGGTTGTGGATTCATTGGAAATGAAATGAGCTATTGATTAACTTTTGAATCAGAATCCAAAGGCAGCTTTGGACGTCTGTAAGCTTTTCCAAACAAAGACCATATATGCAGTCATATCTTTTATTATCACGAAGATCTTCAAATTTTATTCCACATTTAAGAAACATGTTCAACAACACAGCAAAAAACGAGCAGAGGAGAAGGAAACCATTTGTAGTTTGACCACATCTGCCCAACAGATTCATGTTTTCTTCAATTGGTAAAAGTTATTAAACGTTTTTCTTGGTTTTATTGATGAAAGACATTAAAAAACGTCAAACAAGCTTCATTCAGGGGCATGATGTTACTCATCAGGTCCTCGGTAGGATGAAGAGTCTGAAGTCGACCACAACAGAAATACAAAGAATAAAATCCACTCTGCTGAACAATAACATAAAACATAATAACATAACACTCAGGAAGACCTTTAAAAGCTTCTTTTGTCCTAAAAAACTGGGGACACGATCAGGTCATCCTCTCCGGACAGAACACAAGTCACGTGATCGTCCTCCTCCAAAGTCCTCAGTGGCTCTGCTCGCTGTCCAAAGTGGAATAATCTGAATGAACCTTTCCATGGGAGGGGGCTGGACCCCCGACTGGGAGGGTGGAGTCATGGTGTAACCTGCTGGGGACGGGAGGGGTCTCTGCACTCAGCCGACACGCTTCATGCTGCGTTTGTGCCTGGCACCCCCCAGGAGGCACTTCCTGTCCGACTTGGTGCCAGGCGACGCCGGGGTCGGAGAGGTCGACCCTTGCTTCCTGAGCGGGGGGGGAGAAACCAGAGACAGAGGAAGAGGAAGATGAGAGGAGGAAGTGTGATTGAAGATGTGTTCTGACAGTGACACGAGAACTCTTAATTATTAACCTCAGGCTCCTGTGACCTCTGCCCACAGAAACACGGGTACATTACTAAATACATTAGGATTTATACTTGGTCTCATCTCATGTATCTAGTAAGTTTATTCATTAACTTATTGAGCATTGATTAAATGTAACGATTCTTCTTCTTTTAAAACCAATTAACTATTTCTTCTTATCAATATCTGATCTAAAGAGTAATCACTAGATATTTATTAACCATGAATTAAACCTTCTGTACCGGCGTCATTAGAAAGTGGAACTTAGTAGTATTAATGATGTAATTTAATTTCTACTTTTTCACAATTAGCTTTTACCTTAAACCTTTAATAGTCCAATCAGTAACACACAAATTAATTAAGTGGATTTAACTCGAAGGGAGAAGGTTATATCACCGGAATTGCAAATATTAATTAGAAAGAAGTTAATTCATTTGTGTTTTACCAATTAAAGTATTGTTTTACTTTAGGTGTGGACCTCAGGAGTAAGACTGGGGATGATGATACTTCACTCAAACACTTGGTCATATGTATTCATATCAGCTCATAGCTTTTACCTTAAACCTTTAATAGTTCAATCAGTAACACACAAATTAATTAAGTTGATTTAAGTCGAAAGGAAAAGGTTATATCACCAGAATTGCAAATAATAATTAGAAAAAAGTTAATTCATTTGTGTTTTACCAATTAAAGTAATGTTTTACTTTAGGTGTGGACCTCAGGAGTAAGACTGGATGACGATACTTCACTCAAACACTTGGTCATATGTATTCATATCAGCTCATAGCTTTTACCTTAAACCTTTAATAGTTCAATCAGTAACACACAAATTAATTAAGTTGATTTAAGTCGAAAGGAAAAGGTTATATCACCAGAATTGCAAATATTAATTTAAAAAAACTTCATGCATTTGTGTTTTACCAATTAAAGTAATGTTTTACTTTAGGTGTGGACCTCAGGAGTAAGACTGGATGACGATACTTCACTGAAACACTTGGTCATGTGTATTCCTATCAGCTCATAGAAGTAAAGCTCCATAGACATCATGAATCCCAGTCTCCTGCAGGGAAGTGGTGAATCACCTGCAGGCAGCAGCAGCGGCAGCAGCCTCTCTTTTCCTGACCTGCTTCATCACCTTCAGCATGCCACAGATCTGCCTCAGGGTCATCTTGGGCGGGGGGTACGCCAGGCGGGGTCTGGGCGTGCTGCGTGGGCCCCCCCGGTACGAGAAGAGGGACAGGTAGTTGGTTCCTCGGGGAGCTTTGCCAAACAGGTACCGGGGCTGACCGCTGCCATAGCAGGACGCATACTGGAAGGAGACAGACACGAGAGACAATGAGACATCAGGATAATGAGTTCCAACCTTAAAGATGGACGACGTGACGGCTCCTTATGAGTGAAGCCGAAACTTTTTGGATCACATTTGAATTTTAGGTGTTATCACGACCAGCAGCAAGTATTTTAGCTTTAACAGGATAAAGTAAATCAGATGCTATTAGAAGGTCACATACACACAAGCTGCAATAACACCCTGGCTCTACTGTTTTTTTTAAATAGTATATGATGATTACACATAGAGCGCTCTGTCTGTTCTATCATATCTATATTTATATATTTTTGTATGTGCACTACAAGGATGCACTAAATTTCAATGCATAGCTGTGCAATGACAGATAAAGGCTTTCTAGTCGATACTAACATAGACAGCTATCAACCTTTGTTGGAAACACATGAACTGTTGTGTTATTCCATAAAATCAACACAGTGATACACACTCAATGAGAGCTGTGATGAAATTAACCACAATTCTTTATCAACTTTTTATTGCCATTAACTTTAAATAAAACTCCCTTGTGTGTTATGTCTTCCCATGTGTTAAACATGTCGGACCCAGACTGGGTTCTTCCTAAACCATCGTTGTATTCTCTTGTTCGGAGCCATTTTCTGCTCTGATGTTGTTTTACAGTTAATTAACCCCAGTGGGGGGGGGAACTGCAGCCCGGTGGGGTTAATTAAGATATTAGAATTGAATTGAATCTGCTGCGTGGTGAGTGTGTGAAACACTGATTCGTTGCCACTGAGGAAATCACCTGATACCTGATGCAGAATTCAAAAACACTGATAATTGTTTAGTTACAAATTTAAATCAATGGCCCTGAAGCTGGAACATGTTCATCCACCAACACACAATACATGCTTTAGAAAGACACTATAGATGATCTATGTATAGACACATACACACAATACACACACAAACACCCCATTGTAATTAGCCTCTGCAGACTTAATCACCCACTTCATCAGAAACCCAAGACAAAGACACACACACATGAACACACAAAGGATCAATCTCACAGAGAGAACTCAGTGCAGATTCATTTACAGCAGCGACACCGGATCGTGTTCTCCGGCCCTGCAACAGTTGTGTACTCATCTCTCACACACACACACACACACACACACACACACACTTGTACTCATAATAACTGACCTGCTACAATATCTCTGAACGTCATGCACAGAGAAAACAATACTCGTTCCTCCTATCAGATGTCTACTGCAACAATAACACAACTATATTTCAGAAATTTACTATATTCAAGTTTTCTAAAATGTTGACGTTTACACTTTAAACACTTAAGTTTACTTTCCCCTGCAGATCTGCACGAGATGATCTAAACGTCTCTTTAAGCCACAAGTAAGACACAGAGTTAAATTGCAAGAGTGATGCAGCAGTTTGAGATGGACATGCAAACACACAAACACACACACAGACACACAATTACAAACAGATACTTACAGGTACAACTGTAGCCATGGACGAGTGTGAACGCTCTCTAGTGATGAAATGATACTAGCATGAGAGTTTCTGCCTTTTTATATACAAAACAACCCCGCCTACTTCTGACAACATCACACTAAGGTCACTCCCATCACACACACACACACACACACACACACACACACACACACACACACACACACACACACACGTTGCTTCAGGTTACAGACACTGACACGTATGCTGAGGGCTCCTTTGTTTTGCAGGTTATTTTTAGAAGCAGCAGTAAATGAGGAGGAAAAACCCGAGGGGGGCTTATTGATGACGACGGGAGGAAAAAGAGGGATGGAGAAGATTCCGAGAAAGAAGAGAAAGATGAGAAAAGCTTGAGAAAGAGGAGAGAAAACAGATGTAGAATAACAGGTTGTGAGGGCAGTGGGGGGGGGGCAGCTTGCGTCACGCGGTGTTGGGTGATGTCTCTGAACAAAGCGACCCACTGGTGCGTTTACATATCGTCAATCAGTCCAATCCTTCACCTGGCTGATGGGAAGAGATACACACGCTCCCTCTGAGGGGTTGGATCTCCTGAGAGGAAACAGGAGAAGCTCTGAGGTGTCCACGCATCAAACTAACATTCACACACATTGTGCTCAGCTCGTTATTCACACTCATGCAACATGGAGCCAGATCCACAGACTGCAGCCGATCCACAGGAGAGAACGTTTGCTGTTTGAAATGACAAATGTAAAAAGAAAAGACCTGGAAGCCCCTCAGGTTGATCCAGGGGCCCTTCAGGAAACACCCAACATAGATTGGATATAAAGTTGGATGACACGCTTCCACTTCCTGTCGCTATCCACAATTTCACATAAAATATCCCAAATCTGAAAACTGCCCTCCTGTGTCCCACCCACCTGGTCTCAGCTGTCAATCAGGACGTTTCTCACTGATTTTGAAGCATCAAATAACAAATTAAAACAAACAGATACTTATTGATTATACATCAGTTAAACAGGCTGAAGACATCGATTACTGTGAGTGAGTGTGAACATCAGATAGAATAGCTCCTCTTGTTAGTGACTGAAATCTATTTTACATATTCAATTTAGTTTTAATTTAGTTTAAACAAATTAGTAGTTTCATTGTAACGTTTTGTATTTGAATTTATGTCGGAATCATATCTTAGCAATTTCAGTGACTTTTGTAATATTTATTTCCATTTATGCTGCCATATGCTCAGGTTGGGGAAGGGTCTTGTATATTTGTAAAATGATGTAAATGTATAAAACTATATAAAACCAATAAATATATGTTTAAAAAATAGCTCCTCCCTATGGTGTCTATGTATGTCAAAGGACAAGCAATGTTAATTATCGATGGATGTTCTTTGATTTGTTTTTAGTTTGGTCCCATCTACTAACACAGATTAGGTAAGGATCATGATCTATACTGCAGCCAGCCACCAGGGGGCGACTGAGGCACTTTGGCTTTGGGATCTGTCATGATGTTTAGCTTTAAATAAAGAACCACAGCTCTGGACTAAATTATTAATTCTTTAGAAACAGTTCTTTACAAGTGCCTGAGGACCTGAGAGCAGCTGGAAGCGTTAAATCTTTAAGCTTTAAGCTTTAAAACATGGCTTTTATCATCTTTTATGTTTATTCATTTGTTTTAAACCATGTATTTAATGAGGCCCTTTTTAACCTTGTTTCGATAAGTGCTATACAAATAAATGATCAGTAAGTATATGGTTGCTTTATGAAATTATCATAACAGGAACTCAGGACGCAGGATCATCTGTCTCATTTGCAATTCAAAGAAACACAAATCATAATCGCTTATGTGACGGATCATCTGCAAAAAGTAATCGACTCTGACAGTGAAAGAGAAGAGAAGAGATTGAGTTTGAGTTTGAGTCTCATCATCACACAGTTTGGATCTCTGGTCCTTTTCTGCTCCCTGCTGGTTCCCACACGTAACTGCAGGTTCCTACAGGTTCAGAAATATGGAATTGTGTTGTTTTGTTAACCTGTATCACTTTATGATTATTTATACACTTAAATGTGTCCAATTGGTTTTGTTATTTTCTATTTTGTTCATTTCTAGTAGCAGTAGCAGTATAGTATCTTAATGTCTGTCTATCAATGAGACTTTTTCAATTTACTTTAATTTTAGTCCATGATCAAACTATAAAAACAGACATATTTTATTATGTATTTCTGCCATGAGCAGTGTCGCTAAATTGATCAAGTTACAGCCTCATCTCTTTTCCTTGTGTCTGTTTGTTGCCAGCACATGTCATACCCACCTACACCCTCTTGGGGGCGCTAGTGGACAGGTAGCTGACTCTCCTGTTGCTTTCAGGGCCACTTGTGACTTCACTGTTTTTGTCGAGTTAACCACTAAACTTCCCTAGTGGCGCTTTTCTCTGTGGTTTTATAAGATGAACACACTTAAAACCAACATGTCGGATCTTTGGCAGATCTGCAGCAACAGTTTGTTCTGCATGATGTAACCTGAGAATATGAATATTTATTTCTTGTCTGTTCAGTGGAGATAAAGCTGAGAGGACGCAGAGCAAACACACGCCCTCTGCTCGGTGTGGGTGTGAGTGTGTGTGTGTGTGTGTGCATTAACATAAACACACATCAGTCAAACATTCTTAACATTTTCATGTGACAGTTCATTTTATAACCTGCACCAAACCCCCCTGGAGGAAGTTGTGTTAAAGGATTGTTTTTAATCTCCACTTTTAAGACACGACTTCACAAACATCACAAACGTGTTCAGCTCCATTTATCGTTGTGTGTATTTGAGTTTATTTGAATCTTTTTATCAGGAAGTGACGTAACACACGATAGATCTTTACAAATGATGTCTCCCTCTAGATTTAATCTATAAATGAAGATAATTTAAAGTAATGCACGTTTGAATGGATGTATTTTGATGATATATTTATATTTTTAGTATATATATATATATATATCGTTATTAGATGATTAAGTAATGATTGGTTTGTTGACGTCAGCAGTTATATATATATATCCAGTGATCAGGAAGTGATGACGTTTAAAAAAAGATTCCTCACTTTCGATTGAATCTGAAATTATAAAAATAATATAAACTATTTAAACTATTTAGTTAAGTATAGAGTTATTTCGATGATGTGTCGTTTTAAAATGATTATATATCGATTAATTGGATTACGTAATCCGGTTGAGAGATAATTTCAGAGCTACAGGTGTGTCTGGATGGGATGCTGCGTTCAGGGAGCACTCAGGAATCATGTATCTTTCTCTACCTCGTGTGAAACTTGTCTTATTTGAAGTTTTAAAGTGAATATAAGTGATAAAAAACAGTTGAGATGTGGTTTAAAGTAAGAGAAAGTCTCAAGCGGGGTTTTGCATGAGAGAGTTTCTGTTTGGACACTTCCGTGTGAGGCTGTTTGTGTGTTTTCCGAGCCGCTGAACGCGTCACAGACCCCGCCTCTGCTGCCCCGCAGCCCCGCGGGAGGTCCCGCAGCCTCCGGGTCCAAACAGCGGAGTCTGAGTCTGGGACCGGTCGTGCAGTCCTCGGTCCTCCGTCTCCCTGGAGGTGTCTCTGTCTCCCTGGAGGTGTCTCTGTCTCCCTGGAGGTGTCCCGGTCTCTCTCTCTCTCTGCTGCCCGCCCTCACTCCACCTGTCCCCGGCTGTCAGTCAGCATGTCTCCGGCTCCGCGCAGCTTCACCCAGCAGGAGGTGTCCCGGCACCGGACCCCGGCCTCCTGCTGGGTCCTGCTCGGGACCCGGGTCTACGATGTGACCGGCTTCCTGCACCTGCACCCCGGCGGAGAGGCGCTGATCCTCGGCCGGTCCGGACGCGACGTGGGCCCGGAGATGGAGGGACCACCGCACCGGCACTCGGAGAACGCGAGGCGGTGGATGGAGCAGTACTACATCGGGGAGCTGGAGCAGGAGCAGGTGGGTGGATGACCCGCGGCTTTATGACCCCCATGACCCCCAGGACCCCCCGTGGAGGAGGCACATGAAAGCTTTATTACCCAACAACAGATTTATCTCATTTCAAACTTGTATTTCTGAATCAAGGGAGAACCAGGGGCGTCCTCAAACCAGTTCTCTCACTTTCTCCTGGTCCCTGACTTCAGAGAACTTGTCTGTCCTCCACATGTGTCTCAGTGAGGAGGTGAAGGTGTCTTGTAGTTTTGTGTGTTTGGGGTCAACATGTTGTGAAGTGTTGGCTGCACGTTGTGTAATCAGAAACACAAACTTAGTGGGTTCTTTGTACAGGTTGAAAAACCGACTGGGACATTTTGGCAGATTGGATAACAGGTGAATAATTGTGTCTCTCGCTTGACTTTACTGGGCGTTTTCTGCAGGACAGGAACTACCTGCCCTCCACCTCCTCCTCCCCCTCTCCTGCTCGTCCTCTTCTCCTCCTCCTCCTCCTCCTCCACCTCCTCCTCCTCCTCCTCCTCTAGATCAGTATTAATTATAGGGGAGGGGGAGAGGAGTGAGTGGAAAAAGACTCACATAGTGGAGGTGAAGGAGCACAGGTGATAGGGTGGGTGGGTGAGGAGGGGGATTGGTTGTGAATGATTCAAAAAGTGTGTGTGTGTGTGTGAGCGTAAGTGTGTGTGTGTGTGTGTGTGTGTGTGTTTGATAGATAAGAAGAACAACTGGTTTAGCTTGTCCCCGAGTCAAGGTGGTAAAGTCTGCAAAGTGGAAATTCTAATGAAGAGTCTCCTCTTCATGTTGTCGGATGAATCCACACCCAATTTAACCCTTTGTGTGTGTGTGTGTGTGTGTGTGTGTGTGTGTGTGTGTGTGTGTGTGTGTGTGTGTGTGTGTGTGTGTGTGTGTGTGTGTGTGTGTGTGTGTGTGTGTGTGTGTGTGTGTGTGTGTGTGTGTGTGTGTGTGTGTGTGTGTGTGTGTTGGGAGGAGAGACAAACCAAAAGAGTTTGCATAAATCTCTTCCGACAGCGTTGACATTTACATGTTTGGCCCCATCCTCATGTGAGTGTGTGTTTTCTCCTCCTCCTCAACACACGACACAGTTGCACAACAGGTTTTATATTTTTATACCACCCAGGAATCTGTTTGTTTGTTTGTTTGTTTGTGAACAAGATTACACGTAAACAACTGAGCGGATTATCAAGGAACTCGGGGGTCAGGTCGGTCACGGGCCAGGAAAGAATTCATTAAATTCTGGTGCAGATCCAATAATTTTTTGATCACTTTTGCTAACATTGGCGTTGTTTGGGGGGGGGAATAATTTGTGGATTGCAATGAAAAAAACATCAGATTTATTGAGAAGGTTTTTGTCTATGATCGTGCAGAACTTGGTGCGTATGAGAATAAATATCTGAGTCTATAGAATTTAAATGTTGAGCCTCGGCGGAGGAATGATCTCGAGTTATCTCTTCTTCTTTATCTTATCCGGAGCTTTTAAAATTTTTGAAAAATGTCTGTCAGCCAGCTGTTAGAGAGACTTGTGTGTTTGTATGGGCTGGATGGTGTGTGTGTGTGTATATGTGTGTGTGTGTGACACATAGTGGTGTAAACGTAGTGTGACAATACATCACATTCTCACACGTTGTCACTCAAGCTCTTCACAGTTCCAGATGTTTGTTTGGGGTCCGTCTCTTTCAGCTGCTCTCTTCAGGTTATCGACTGCAAAACAAAAAGCTAAAGACACAATTTTATTTTCCATTCCAGCCGCAGCTTGTTGTGATTTGACTCAGCAGCGACGTCAGCGTCTTACACGAGTTCAGCTCAAGGTGTTAGGAGGAAACCGAGGTCGAACTGTGATGTTTGACAGCTTGACATTCTCTGGAGGGGCTGAATGGTAGAACACAAAAGTCTGAGTCAGTTGTTTTGGATATTTTCCTGCCAGTAAATTGTGATATAATGCAATCGGAGTGAGTCCATGCAAAATGCACGGTGCCAAACACGTAGAAGATGCACACAAAGTTGTCGAATTGGAAATATGGCGAGATTCAAGAGCTTTTAGCTGAATGTCCCAGAAAATGGCCTGTTTTGTTTTTCCCATGTGAAAAGGCTGAATGTGAATATGTAGATATTCTGGAATCAACTTCTCCATCCATTGATTTGTTTTGCCTCAGCCCTACAGAGGAACTCACACGTCCAAACTCCGGGTGTGAAACTGGGTCTTGAGACCGATTTCCTCCCACTGACCGAATGAGTCACCGGGACATTCCAGCTCCTGATGAAATGTTACTCAACCTGCAGGTTCGGCTGCAATGAACAATGCTAATGTGATTTGCCTCCTGGCTTCCTGCCACCGCGGAGCCACCTTGGTCAAACCAATCCCTCGTTTTGTTCTTTAACCACAGATGGAATCAAATGGCGTTTTTCACTTAGCAACCGAATACCAGCGGCTTCACTTTCACCAACACCGAGACTTCAGAGGGAATCTGGTTTCTGCTTGGACTGGATCCAGTCCTACTGCACAGGATAAATCATTTAACTCTGCCTGTGGAGGTTCTTTCATTTATTTTTTACTACACTTTATTAATATATATAAATTATTTATAATGATTCACTCATTTGATCATTGACCATCATGGAGCACTGGGACTTGGAGACGTCACAGTTTTGGGCAACAATCATCTCTGAGTCATTGAGGTAAACTCATTGATTCACATTGTTGTAAACTTTGTTTTAATGCGTCACTAATTCATCAATCCGAATCCGTTTGAGTATTTGCTTTTTATGATGTGACTAATATCTCTGTTGTTATTATTCTTATTGATATATAGATGATTGAGGACGATGCAGTGTCAGGAAAAAGGTGAAAATTGCTCATAGTTACAATAATAATGATTATTATATCATTTATAATTAGTTATAATTTCCTGAAGCCATAGTTGACGATATCAGTTTCTATGGTGATCAGTTCAAAACCATGGACTTATTGATTTAGGACTTAACATAGAGAACCAGCTAATATTTACATTTCAGAAGCTGGAACGAGTCTTTTTAAAGTTTACACAGTGTAATTTAATGATTTAGTCTATTAAGGAGTTTTATTTTACTTTCAGTTATTCTGATACTGAAGAAGTGACTGATGGTTTTATGTCATAGTCTCATATTCTCTTATAACCTGAGATCCTGCTGCTGTTATTTGCTCAAACAAACCAAAGGGGCCACAACACACACATATCCTATGATTTAAAGCCCTAATGTGACTTTAATCCGATCTTGAAACAAAGCAGAACTTTTCATCTGTAAAGCGATTTTAACTTTCAGATGATTAAGAGCTAATGTTTTACTCTCAAGGCAGTCGGAGCCAGAGCAAAGCAGGATGATGATGTAGCACCTTGACTCATTCGTTAAGGGAAGACCCGTCACCCAGAGGATTAAATCTCTAACCAGCTGCAGGAGACACAGTCCAAACCGGTCTCTGTCTCAGGGGACGAGCCAGTCATCAGGAGGGTGAAGTCCAAAAGTGAATAGAAATGTCTAATTCAACGATTCAACAGCCGAAAGAACCTCAAATGCACTTGTTCTATTTAGTGTGTTCTTATTTTCCTGATCTGTTCAGAGCTTCACAGCCTCAGGATCCCAAATGTAAAGTTGTGTTCAATATTGATTTTCATTTGGAAGCAGCAATGATCACATAGTGTGTGTGTGTAGCAGGTTTATAATCAAACAGAGAGGGTGGAACCATGAAGGCCAAATTTAAAGAAACTTTAACTAATGATTTAAGCTAATCATTCCTCCTTTTGTATGTTTTGGTTATATGTGACTATTCCATCCACATAGTTATTGCTCTGCTGAAAGTAGAATTTTAACAATAATATCTTTTTAATATCTTTACAAATGAGTGATACAAAACAGGTAAAACATTCTTAATAAATATATAAAAATAAAATATTCCCCAACTGATTTTTATCAAATGCCAACAAAGCATCTTGAGGACAAATTTTCTAAATATTTCAGAAGACAGTAAGAGAAAGGTTTGTGTCAATGCACCCACTGTAGTTTGAGCTAACAGACTTTTAATCACCTTCAATAAAACATGTACAGCTTAATTCAAAATTTGCTTTAACCACCATTAAAATGTAACATAAGAATTTTAATCTTTTGGATTAAATGAAGCAACTCCAGGCTTTTCCAAATCCAGATAAAACGAATGAGTGAAACTACAGTTTATCTCCCTGACAGTATCTGAGCCGTTTATGATGATGAGGCAACACTGATCCTACAGTAACCCCCCCCCCACCCCTCAGCAGCGACCCATAGGTCACCAGTGTAAAGGAGAGATAGGGTTGAACGTACATTTTTCACTGTTGATTTAGTAAAGAAGAAAACTGCTTATCCCCTCAATCACTGAGTCAATCCTGGGTGAACCTTTTGTTTGCGCTGAGTTTCTCTCTCACCTCTCGCTCCATCCACCTGGGCACGGGATGTGGAAATACCTTAGTTTCACGGGATGGGTTTGTCTCTCGTAGGAATCTGGAATGTAAACGATTTCCACCGAGCGAACAGCCGACGCGGTTAAACACATGCTCGAGGACAATGCAGCTGCACAGTCGTGAACTTGAGCAGATAGAACACTTATTGTGAAGTGAAGGGAATTACGGGTTTGTGAGCTTGTGATTGGAATGATGAACGCACAACAGAGATAGTGTGGAGGAGCTCAGCAGATTTTGGGAATATCTGGAGCAAACAGTTTAATGGAATTGAATAAATAAGAGCAGTTAAGACGTTGAGGAGATTATGTTTTTGTGTTTGTGCAGCAGGATTACACAAAAACTGTGCAGCAGATTCCCAGGAAACTTGGTGAAAGGATGCAGTGTGGGTCAGGAAAGAACAAATTAGATTTCTTGGAGAATATTTCATGGATCTTGATGAATAAAAACAAACAGGCTTGTTTAAGGGACGATATTTAGGAGTGTGTGC